>NC_081427.1:2401698-2572347 GCF_949786415.1 Peromyscus eremicus
TCTGGCAAGGTAGAAAGGCACCGTGGCCACCTGCAAAGCCATGGCCCTGAGCATGAGGCATGAAGCTACAGGGAGTGAAGGGAGATGTCAGCTCGATGCAGAGCCTTGAGACACCGTGTGAAGCACCAGAGTAGCTCACCTGGAAGAGAGCCCAGGTGGAGTTCTAACCACACAGTGAGTAGATGAGGCCAGTGCTGTGACTGCTGAGCTTGTTGGGAAATACAGGGATCCCTGTGTGCCATGCAAAATGGAAGGAAGGCTTGGTCCTGGGGAGATGGCTCAGTAATTAAGACCACTGACTCTTGTAGAGCAGCTAGATTCAGTTCCCAGCACCCACATGACAGCTTACCACCATATGTAACTCCAGATCCAGGAGATCCTTCTTCTAGTCTCCAAGGGCACCAGGCACCCACATAGTGCATGGACATTCATGCAAGCAAAACATTCATGTGCATAAAACAAAATAAATCTTTTTCAAAACTGGATAGAAAAATAGATAAATTTTAATGAGTAGAGCAGACTCCAACAAGGGGCCAGTGTGAATGTGTCCGGTCACACCATCCATATTAAGCAATCAGTTCACAAATCCATTAGCTAAGCTACCTTCCTCTTATACCATGAAAAACCTGTTGTCTGCTTCTCAACAGATCAAGAGCCATTAAATCCAGAACATTAACTCTTGACAGGAAGAGAAGGATGAGCATGAGGCAAGACTGAGTTAAAACACAGAGAAATCCAGAACAGACACAGAGGCTTCTGATTAGCTCTCGGAGCATCCAAGGACACCCTGAGATGGGAGTCAGGGCTTGGCTCCTAATCAGGATGAGTGCTGCCCAGTCAAGCTCTCTGAGAACTTCATCTTCAGGCTCTCTGTTTTCCTTCATGTGGTAAGATGTTGGCAAGGCTGTCAGTGTCCAGAGGCTCCAATGATGGCTCTTGCTTCTTCTCAAAGGACTTAGTGGTGAGGTTCTAGAACTTCCATGTTAAAGTGTCCCCATAGCCAAGGCACTGGTGGGAAAATCATTTACATTAGTGATGGAAGCCTTCACTGTGTATTATGTGACCTCAATTCCTGGAACTAGACCAGGGTCCAGATTCTGGGTCCATCCTCCTTGGGGAACTCAGAACTAGTCCCATGAGGGTGACAGCCCTACCCAAATGAATCTGGTCCACTATGGCTAGCTGTTGCATGTACAACAGCTATCAAGGACCCAGACACTGGAACCCCTCCAAAGCTGGCTCCCCACTTTCCTCTATGCCCTCTCCACAGGGGTTTTTATTTCAAAGCCAGCTCACCTGCTTAGCTGAGTGGGGAAGGCAGCAGAGGAGAAGGGTACTCCTGGGGCAAGGAGGGACTGCATGCTGGTGGTCACAGGATGACTTGGTCAATCTCCGGTTCGCCCCCAGACTCCTTAGTGTCTGTCTGATAAAGAAAAAAAAAAATAGAAAGGAAACACAGAATCATATAAGGAAGAAAATCAAGGTATATCTCTTTCTGCTATAATTTTCTCTTAGTCATTGTAGAGTTTGTACAGTGGAAAGGAAAACACCCACCCATAATGCAGGGGGTAATCAAAAGCTGCATGAATTTGATTCTCCACTCCCAGTGTGTTAGGTAGAATATAAATAGAACAGAGTCCATTAGAATAACTTGCTATCATCATGAATTATAGATGGCGCAATGCTGCTCAGACTTGTCTCCCATTCACTTAAAATGGAGCCCCCTGTGCTGGTTGTTGGGGGATGAAGCACTGCCCATTTCCTGGGAGTGGGCTGGGCTAAGCAGGCTTCCCTTCCTGCATTGTCCTGGGAGAAGGCGGCTGGCTCTGTACACAGCCGCCCGGGGCAGCACAGAACGCAGGCCCACTGAATGACCGCGGGGACATCAGGCCATGTTTCCTGCATGAATCCAAATTGGTCTCGCAGCTGGAGAGGCATCAGTGGCTGATAATGGCCTAACAACCTCCAGCACTAACAGATACGACCTCACGGTGCTGACAGGAATGTGAAATGCCGGGCCAAGTGTGCGCGGACCACTGCGGGAGCTGGAAGCCACCTGGAAAATAAAGCCTCCTAGAATAACAGGAGAAAGGCCAACCTGCAAGTGACAAGGCACACCAGAGATTCTTTGAAGCATAATAGCTGATTCTCCTCCAGACCCCGAAGAAAAACATGTTTACAGAATACTCAAAATAAAGGTGAACTTTGTCGAGTAGGCCAGCCATTAAAAGAGGGGCTGAGCCTGCAGAACAGCCCCGAGTGATCTCATTTTATCTGTGTGATACAGAGGTGAATGAGCCAGGGACTATCTGGGCTCTCGGTCAGTGGTGAAGCCTTCCCCCATCACCTCTGGGGAGCAACAAAAGCAAGTGATACTTCTGTGTGTGTGTGTGGTTTTCTAAATGGATTTTCTGTACCCAAAATTCATTGACCACGCATTTACGAAAGTACTTGGTGAACATTTTCTGGGCACACATTCACTAAGGACTGGGAGCACAGGTGACCCACATGGAGTTCTTGTCACCTTGAGAGACAATGACATAGACAACTAGAGTTCATTACTATAGACGTGAAGGTGACTGAGAGCTCCTGAGAGGATGTGGTCCAGCTGCCCGATGGTGAAGTCTTCCACAAGAAAAAAAAAAAAAAAGCTTCAATTTGCTTTACACTGAAAAGACAAACAAACTGGAATATTCTAGTTCTATACTGGGTAGTTCTGGTCTGATCATCCAATCCATGACGACGGTTCTGGAATCATGTCACCTCTTCATGTCACGTTGAAGCCATCATGAAATGAGGGTCAGTGCTGACCTTTGTGGGCCTGCAACACACCCAGGATCAGCCCACATCTCTGCGACCTTTGGTGGCCCACACTAGCGTTACACAGGCCTTACGGTGGAGACTTGGAAAAAAAATCTCATTTGAGTTTCCACAAACTGAGAAGTCGCTCAACACCTAAAGTGGATGGTGCTTCAAGAAATATAAAACAACCAGGAAGCAAGTTTAGCATGGGTTTGAATATAGCCAGAGTTTCAAAGCAGCCTTTGAGTACTTCCTATGTGAGCAACAATATCAACATATAAAAGAGCATTGGTTTTAATTTCATCATGAAAAATTCATGAATGTAAAACAGGGTCTTTTGGGGAGATGGTCTTGTCATCTGGTACTTCTTTTTAGGAATAAGGGTTGCCCTCTGCATCTCTAGCATCCAGCACCCATGGAAGCCACAGAACAACCATGCCCACAGATATATGAGTGTGCGCGCGCACACACACACACACACACACACACACACACACACATACACACAGCAGAGGGAGTGGGAGCACCATCTGCTTTTGCCCTAGGGCTGAAGAAATGGGCCAGCAGTTGTGAATGCCTACTTTTCATGCAGAGGACCCAAGTTCAGTTCCCAGTTCTCATGTTGGGAGGCTCATAATAGCATATAACTCTAGATCCAGGGAACCCAATCAGATTTTCTGGTCCCCTGAAGTACACACTCATGTATACACACACACACACACACACACACACACACACACACAATTAAATTATATTAAAATTAAAATCCAAAATGAAAAACCCACCAAGTCCCATTACAAAGTATGTGTGGAGATTTAGGGGGAATTTTGCCTTTTTAAAAGCAATGTTTCATCCCAACTCTCTGTATGTACATTTGGACACGTCCATGCTCTCTGCTGGTGGCTGTCCCCACAGCGATCCACAGTCACCTAAGGAAATGGCAGCCATAATAGAATGGGTGTCACTGATGGAGCCTGTGAAGAACCACTGTGGCCCCCACGTGCACTATTTACTTTTCATTTTCCAATGACACAAGACCAGGTGATTCAAAGAAGAAGGAGTTGTTATGGCTCAGGATTTAGGAGTACAGTCCAGTGTGGTGGAGAAATCATGATGCAGATTTTAACGGTGGAGCTCATCATTGTGGGTCTGTAGTCAGGAAGCAGAGAAGGAGGAATGCTGGTCCACGTTTCCCTTTTCCTTTGTATTTACTCTGGATCATAAGAGAGTGCTACCCACATTCAGGGTGGGCCTTTCCCTCTTAGTCAAATCTTTTTGGGAACATACTCACAAGCATACCTAGTGGTATGAGATATCTCAATACTTAGTCCTCAGTGGGTGACGCTGTTTGGGTTGGTTTTGGAATTCTGGCCTTAGCAAGAGCAAGTACGTGAGGGCAGAATTTGAGAGCTTAAAAACATGAGACATTTGAAGCTTGCTTTCTCTGCTTCCTGTTTGTGGTTAAAGATGTGAGCTCCCAGCTGTCATTTCAGATACCTGATGCTTTCACTTAGCCATCACTGACTGCCATCCCTCTGAAATGGTAAGCCAAATAACCCCTCTCTTCTGTAAGCTGTCTTGGTCATGGTGTTTTTATCACAGAAGGAAAAAGTAAGCAATTCAGAAAAATTCAAAAAGTTGGTACCAGGGAGTGAGCAGAATAACCATGATGGTTTTGGAGGGATGTGGAAAATTTGGGGAGTTTGAAGTAGAAAATCACTTGGCTTCTATAAGCAGGGTTTAACAGACCATCCTGGTAGGATTTGGGAAGCCAGTAGTGCTGAGAGATATGCAGACTGTACAGGACCAGGTCAGGAGCTTTCGGGGAGGAACACTATTAGGGATGTGGTGTTTTGAATGAGAATCGTCCCCATAGGCTCATAGGTATGAATACTTGACTCCCAGTTGCTAGAACTATTTAGGAAGGATTATGAGATTGTTGGAGGAGGTGTGTCACTGGGGCCAGACTTTAAGGTTTTAAATATCAATGCCATTCCCAGTTAGCTTCTTTTCTCTCTCTCTCTCTCTCTCTCTCTCTCTCTCTCTCTCTCTCTCTCTCTCTCTGCTCTCGCTCTCGCTCTCGCTCTCGCTCTCGCTCTCTCTCTCTCCCCTACTTGCAGATAAAGAGGTAAGCTCTCAGCTGTTCCTGCTGTAATACTTCTTCTCTACCCTTATGGACTGTAGTCCTCTGAAACTATTAGCCATATTAAATACTTTCTTCTATAAGTTCCCTTGGTCATGCTATTTCATCATAGATATAGAGAAGTGACTAATACAAGGCCAGAACCATTTTTAAATATTGTGGCAAAAGGAAAAATATGACTGCTTTCTTCCCTTGTCCTAAGAACTTGTCTGAGGCTAAATTTAAACATAATTGACTAATTTCTTTGGTGGAGGAGATTCAAAGATAGCATACTATTGATGATACTGACACTGTAATGTTGTTAAAAGTGATCACTCTTATACAGCTCACAATGAAAAAGAGCAAGTGTGTCAGAAAGAAACATAAAATGCACCAAAAAACACAGCAGGAAATTTAATGTTGGAATGAAGCCTTATGCTGAAAGAGATAAGAAGATTAAGAAGAAGCCTGCTCTTCATAGGAATAAAAGGAAGGTGCCCTCAAGGGAAGACGCCACCCAGCTAAGTTCCAACATGTGAAAGGAAAATGCCTCTGGAATTTCTGCTCCTTGAACACGACTGCAAACACAAGCTGCTGTAGACGTGATTCAGGGGGGCAGGGTACATCCCACACTGGCAGCCACACTTGGGAGTGTGCTCCTTTTGGTGCTGTCTGTAGAGTCATGGATGTCGAAGATGTCAAGAAGTCATGGAAACTTCCTCCATGGTTTCCAAGAGCTGCTGAGGCCAGATGTTCTGCAGGTGAGTCCCTGATTTGAGTCTCTGATAGGCCATTGCATGAAGCTGTGGAAATGAAGCCTAGGTGATATTAGGGACCCCAAGACATTGGAGATGCCAGGGCAGTGGAATATATGCCCATGAGAGCTGCACATAGGGAATGGTAGCCAGCAAAACTGGAAGGGAGGCCAGGCGGTGGTGGCACACACCTTTAATCCCAGCACTCGCAGCCAGGTGGATCTCTGTGAGTTTGGGGCCAGCCTGGTCTACAGAGCGAGATTCAAGACAGCAACAAAGCTACACAGAGAAACTCTGTCTCGAAAAGAACCAAAAAAAAAAAAAACTGGAAGGGAGGAGTCATTTAAGATCTTTGATATTAGACCGAGGTCTTCAATGGAGTTACAGGATTTGAAGTTTTCACTGCTGGGTTTGGTCTTGCTTTGGTCCGGTGTTTCCTCACTATACCCCATTCTTCCCCTTTGTAATGGTAATGTATATTCTGTGCCATTGTATTTTTAATGAATGTAATTTGCGTTTTAATTTTACAGGGGGTTACAATTAAGAGATTACCTTGAGTCCCAGAAGAGACTTTAGACTTTTCTATGTGTGGAGACCAAGAGGCTAAAGGAACTCCTAGAATTGTATTAAATGTATTGAATTACTGTATTACCATGAAATTAGGGGGCTTCAGGCAGTAGAACAAGGCAGAACAAGATACACCCCCCATAGTCTCAGGCATTTGAACACTTCAATACTTGGTTCTCAGTTGGTGGCTGTTTGGATATCTTTTTCCCCCCATAAATGTAAAACCAAATAAAATCTTCCTCTGTAAGTTGCCTTGGTCATGACGTTTTATCAATCACTTCAATAGAAAAGTAACAAATATACTTGTCCACAGACCAATCTGATGGAGGGGATTGCTCAATTGACATGCCTACTTCCTAGACATGTCTAGGTTTGTGTCAAGTTTTCAGAAACCAAACAGTACATGTTCCCATTCATCTATCCCACAGGCATGCACACATCTATATATCCTATGCAGATTTACGGTGTACACATATAAGCACAATGTACATATTCCACCACAAGTCTACAAGTACATATTCTCACACATCAACATATCTCTTCACACATGCACCATGTGCACAGGCATGAACACATATGTACACACCCCAACCATGTGACCACATGTACACGTGCATCCCACACACAGACCCATGCATACACATATATGCACGTATCTCATTCCATGCCATTATTAGTTGTTTTTCTATTGCTATGACAGACCATCATGATTTAAGCAGCTGATAGAAGGAGCTTATGGTTCCAAAGAAGCATGAGTCCCTCAGGGTGGGGAAGGGACAAGTTTGGTGGCTCAGAGCTCACATTTTGAAACACAAGCAAGATGCAAAGAAAATAAATGAACTGCAAATGGTTTGAGTCTTTAAACTCTCAAAGTTTGCTTCCAAGGACACATCTCCTCCAACATGGCCACACTGCCTGAGCCTTCCCCAAACAATTACACCAACTGGGGACCAAGCATTCAAATACCCAAGAGTACAGGAGGCGTTTCTTATTCAAACCACCTCAACACCCACTTGTATACATGTATGCTTACAAATGTACATATTCCACACAGAGACCTAAGTGTACTCACATGAGTCACAGAGACACACATGGACCAGCAAGCACGACATGAGTCCATACACATCTGCATGAAGTTGTCTTGCTGTGTCTGCACGTACAGTGCTACACATACATGAACGTCCTCTGCACCTATGTTCATTGATATGAATGTGAATAAACTCACATTCTGTTCCCCAGGCACTCAGTGTTTAATCTCATCTACACAGACCAGAACAGCCAGGGCAGAGACAGTGTGAGTCCTACACCTATAACACAGTCTAGCTATTAGTAACAGTCCCTGTCATAGTAACACTGCTCTGTTAGAACATGTGCCATTCCACCCATGAAATGATCTGGGCAGTAACTTCACCCCAAATTACTTTCACCTGTCGTTTAAAAATAACCTTCAGGAGATCAGGTCTGTTCATGAACTATACAGCAGAGTTCCCCAAACTCTAAGATGAAGCAGGAAGAAACTGAGTCTCATTTGAGAAACAGCCATGCCCCAGCTTCCTTCGCCATCCAGTTGAGCAAAACAGGAGCTGGGAATGACCTTGTTCAGGCTCCAGCCTGTGAGCCGAGGAATCCACCTGACCCATCTCTCTGTCCCTGGAGCCGTGTGCATCCTTCCACCTTGATCTTATTAAGGAAACATAAGGAGCTGGTTCCTCAGCAGACTGCAATCCGATGGCTATGGAGTGCTTACTCATGTGAGGTAAATTAGCTCCGCCAAGCAGTGCTCATTAATTTGCCTCATTGTAAAATGGCATTGACTACATATGACTTTTTAATGTCTTGAATTTCCTACCTGGTCATCAACAGTTCTCAAAACACTCCCTGCCCTTGGCCTTAGAGAAGAGATCCTCCATAGGCCACTGTCTTTCACCAGTGTTAGTTGCTATGGTTCTCATGTCCCTGCCTGTTCTTGTCCTGGCTAGTGGCCAGGAATGGACTTTCCCAAATCTCTGCCCCACTCTGTGTGGAATCCAGGCCGGAAGTGCACTTTTCTCTTAGGTCTAAGCTTAGAGGAACAAGGGCACATCTTCTGGGGCAGCATCCCAACTGAGACCCACTGCATGATGACTGTAGAGGGCAGAGCCTGGGCCCCACCATCGTCTTCACCCCACGTGTTTGCTCGTCACTCGCATCCTCTGCCTCTCACCATCTTCCATCTTTGACTCTGTACACCCGCATCTCCATTTCTGGATTTCTCCAGAGAGGCCATTTTCTCCTGCTGGTGTATAAAGCATACGGGCATCTTCTGCAATATTTAGTTGCCTTTCTTGACACTGCATGGATGCCACTGACAAGAGACATCTTCAGGGAGGAAGGGTTTCTTCTGGCTCAGGGTTGAGGGCGTGGTCATTACTGAGAAGAAGATACCTTGTTAGACAACAGTCAAAACAATTACATGAAGAAGACCTCAACGCCCTTTTGTGTCTCAGTCAAAGTCTGAAGTGCTGAGACACAGTGATTACCTTCAAGGGAGAGCCCTGGGCAAGCCTGTTCCAAGTTGAACAGGAACTTAGAAAAAGGCATCATTGAGCTGGTTTGACGTGCAATTAAAAGAACTGGGCAAAACTCTTAAAATAGGCTCAGGGTACATGAATATCTAAGTGTGAGATTTTCCAACAACTTTCCAGTCATCAGGCACTATTTCAGGTCTTCAGGACAAACCTAACACACACACATCTAACTGGGCTTCCCTGTACCAATGGACAAGGTCCAACTGTACACGTTCTTCAGCTAAAACGGTGGGAAAGTGGAGAATGGAAGACTGCAGTATTGAAGACCCGTGCCACCATGGCCCTTGAGCATCTCCAAGTGATGAGGACCCATGGTGATGGGACCATGGTGATGGCCTCAGTAATTAATCACACTGAATTAAAGATTCTGAGCAGCCTGCTGCTTTTAAAGTCCCAGCAGCATCTAACAAATTTAAGGAGGATTTCAGCCAATCACTCATTTATGTTAATGACTTGGCACTTACGTGATGGTAGGATATTCATAATTTTAATTATGTGTATGTTTGTGCACATGAGTATGGGTCCCTCTGGAGGACGGAAGATGGCATTACATCCCTGAGAGCTGGAGTTACAGGTTTTTGTGACTTACCCAATGCGGGTGCTGAGAACAGAACTATGGTCCTCTATGAGAGCAGCAAATGCTCTTAACCACTGAGACATCTCTGTGCCTCTGTTTTTTGTTTGTTTGTTTGTTTGTTTATTTATCCAGCCTGTAGCCCAGGCTAGTCTAGAACTCATAACATAGCCCAGGTTGTCTTTGAATCCTTGTTCCTCAGCCTGTCAAATGCTGAGATTACTGATGTATACCACTATGCCATGTTAATATCCATGTTTACATCCTGTTTATGAGACAGGGTCTCATGTACCCTAGTCTGTCTCTGTCTTCACCTCCCAAGCGCTAGAATTACTGTGTATATCACTATGTCCACTAACCTGGTACTAGAGATGGAACCCAGGGCTTCCTCCATGATAGAAAGACACTATCAGCTGAGCTGTACCCCCAACCTTAACATTTTCTTTAGCAAAGAAATAAACCTGTCAGAAGCACTTTTATGTATGGTCTCTTGCAAAAATTAACCACCCCAAGGCAAAGTCTCTGACCCAACGCTTGAACCACTGGGGGCATCCTGCAGTACTTCTTCCTCCCCCACAGTGTGCAGAAGCAAGTGAACTGAGATTAGAAGTCAGCCGGCATCTGCCTGCTCAGGGAGTGTGGAAATGAAGTCTTGAAGAAACTGGGTGAGGAGTAGAGAGTCCTTTTGACTGTTGCCTCTTGCTTTTTAATGTTCTCAGAAACGGCTGTATCTTTCTTGGTCCCTCAAGGATTTTTAGATAAAAAGAGAGGTTTTATCTTTGCATGTCTATAAGCAGTGAAAAACTCAGGAGACCAAAACCTACAGGCAATTCAAATAAACTAAATCCGATCAAGGTAATATCAATGCCAGAATTAGAAGGAACCCAGAGAGAATATCAATAACAACATTAAAACAGCAGGCTTCAACCGGAATCAATAGGCAGAATAAACAGAAAAAATTAAGTCGCAAAGTGTTAGTAGATAAAAGCCTCTCCCTCATTAAAATTCTGTGTGTCTTTGTGTCTGTTCATCAATCCACCTATATATCTGTGCAAGTGTATCAAAGTTTGTAATGTAAAAGAATGATGAAATAATCTAATTAATTTCCGGTGTCATTCTACATATTTCTTTCAAGTTAAAACTGCAATATTAATAATGGTTTGCAGTTTAATAAAATATCTTTATGTCCTATTAACTCATATATCAGCTTGTAATAAAAGACATTTTCTATCAAATAGCTAAACTTCAAAAGAGTTTTTCTTTGATCAGGGGAGGAAAAAAAATCAGGTCCGTTCCATTTGTACCGAATAACCTCGCTCCGTTTTATGGAAAGGCTGGTGTCTTTTGCTGCTGCTGTTCTCATGAAAGGGATTCCAGTGGGCAAAAAGTAAAAGAGACGGAATCTATTGAGGAAGCCACAGAGCAAGGAGGTGTGCCTTTGACTTCAGCAGGCCGGGAGAACGGCTTCGGAGCAGGCAGGCAGTGCTGGAATCCCCAGTGCAGGTGCTGGCTCCAGGCACCTAGAGTACACAGGTTCCAGCCTGGGGCTGGAATTTCGGGAATGCTACCACAGGACTGAAATCCCAGCTGCAGGACGAGAGCCCTTTTTAGTTCTCTCCTTTAAGTTTCAAATCCTGCTCACTGACAAGTTTTGTTGGACTGACAAAGAAGTTTAAAATAATTTACTCACTTGCCACAGTTACCCAAATTCTGCTCTTGATACCAAGACTTGCCTTCCCAGAAGCTGGCTCAGAGCCTGGGTCAGTGGACCCTTTCTGTCTTCCTCTCTGTCCCAGGCCTGGGCAATGTATGATCTCAGGATATTTAGAATATCCTAAAAACAGTATGGCTACTAGCTTCAGAAAGACTCAGGGACTGTCACCAGTAGGGGCATAAAAAATTACAGTAGCTTAGAAGTTAAAATTGCAGTCTAACCAATGGCCTTGATGTAAGGCTTTGCATAAAATCATTTCCCCAAAGAAGCTCAGGTATATTTTCCTTTCTGAGAACAGCCTCAGTCAGGGCTGTATTCTTGAGAAGGACAAATCAGAAGGATTGGCCAGGGATGTGGCCATGATACAAGGATGGGCTCATATTTATTTTTGTCTGCTCCTCATGTGCTAGAATAGGACAAGAAAGCTTTCTTAATGGTGGAGAGGAGCATACAGAATGTCACCAAGTGAGGAAACAGCACCATATTAGGTCACTTCAAGGCTCAAGTCAGAGAACATGAGCTTGGAATAGAATCTGCCCCTAATCCTTTCTTTCCCCTTGCCTGGAAAACCTCTGTCCTGAATGGTGCTGAACCAAGAGAAGGGAGGTGACTCTACCACAGGAGGATGGGTCCACTAGAGTCTCTGGAGAGATGAGGCTTTTACCAAAGCACACTTTGCCATTGCTTTCATTTTCTTTCTTTCGGGTTCCTCCTGACAGCAGTTACAGGCCTTGCTAGGGCTTCTCCCAGGGTATTCTGAAGTCCAAGTACTTGATATCTTGGGCAACTTTTCTGCCCCAATGAAGAGCCACTCCACTCCAGTGACTTCTCATCTCAGTGAGTAAACATGTTGCCAGTCTTCTCCAAAGCACACCACACCAGGGCATCTGTAGGAACTAGAGCTTCCGAATACAGTCGCCTCATGGACGCCTTCTGCTCCCCATTGCTCTCTGCAGTATCACTGACAATTTGTCCAGAGAACCTCCGCCTGAGGTCACATTTCCTCTCAGTTACTTCATCCTTCTGTTTCTAGTCTAGAAACATCTGATCTTTGTGAATGGTCTTTGAAAAACATCATCACAGTAGAGACAGTAAACCAGAGAACCACTGAGGTGAAAGGGGCATTGGAGGCAGATGGGAGATGAACTTCCCTTGGGTTTTCATATCAATGGTGGTGTGGTTTCATAGCATTAAAATCACTTTCACAGGAAGAAGAGATTCTTGCTCAGTATCTTGTTCTCTCGATGCTGCAAAATTTAAAAGGTGGTCTATGACAAGAGTTTCAGCCCAGAGTGACTAGGTCCCAAGATGTGTGTGTGTGTGTGTGTGTGTGTGTGTGTGTGTGTGTGTGTGTGTGTGTATGATAATTGGGAACCAAGTGGCTAGAATTCAGGGATGCTGCAGGGAGTTCCCTGTCACAGGACACACGCACATACAAATTTCCCAGTCCCACACACCAACAATACTGAGGCTTCAAAAGTCCTTTGTTGGGAAAATTATTTTAAGGTGTGTTAGTTACTTTTGTTCATGGTGCATTTTTTAAGCTCTGTGAAGCTGTTTTACTGTGCTTGTCTAAAACACCTGATGGTCTAATAAAGAACTGAACGTCCAATAGCAAGGCAGGGGAAAGGATAGGCAGGGCTGGCGGAGAGAATATATAAAAGGAGAAATATGAAAGGAGAGGAAGAAGGAAAGAGAGAGAACTAGAAGAGGACTTCAGGGGCCAGCCACCCAGCCACACAAACATCCAGCCACCCAGTCACCCAGCCACCCAGCCGAAAAGACACCCAAACACCCAGCCACACAGACACACAGACACACAGACACACAGACACCCAGCCAGACATGGAGTAAGAAGGAAAGAAAAGGTATACAGGAATAGAGAAAGGTAAAAGCCCAATGGCAAAAACTAGACAGGATAATTTAACTAAAGCTGGCAAGAAATAAGCCAAGATAAGGCCGGGCATTTATAATTAAGGATAAGCCTCCATGTGTGACTTATTTGAGACCTGGGTGGCAAGCTCCCCAAAAGAGCAACAACAAACAACATTTTGGCATCCAACATCGAGCTAGAGTAAAAGAAAATCCAACAACACCCCTTTCTACAGCTAACTCCAAGGAGCTCCTAACCTGGCAGATGAGTCCTCCACAGACAGTCCCCTCTATGACCAAGGAGACCTCTTGCTTCCTACATGACGTAGACCTCCAGTGCAGCCCATTCCCAAACCTCTGCTTCCTGCCTATAGCTTTGGACCTTCTATTGACCTACGTCTACTTTGAGCTGCCAGGCTTCATGTCCTCTTCTATCCCTTTCCTCTGTGGGGTTATGGTGTTGCCACATGCTGGTTGACCTCCTTTGTTCCAAAACAGCTGAGCCTCAGGAGACTGCTGCTAATGAACCCAGGAATAAAATCAGGTCAAGTGTTTTGAAGGCAATAGATCTGATGCCATATACCTCAGCTTTCCTGTATTATGAGGCTGGAGACTGAGGCCCATGTTTCGGGGTCATAATCTTTCTAACACCATGATGAAACCCCTGTACTAAAACTCTAACCACTTTACCATCAAGCTTTCCTTATTTTCAAAGTGACTAGATAAAATACTTTTTGTAAAGACAGCCTTCTAAATTAAGTCAGACTTCTAAATTTAGAAGTCCATCTATTCTACAGCAGATTCATGTTTGTCTCTTGCCTGACCATCAAGAAAAAATGCCGCATGGATGCTCCTAATCATTTCTGTGCTCCCTGAGATCTATCACTGACCAATTTCCCACGGATGAATCCAAAATCACCTCATAAAACTGTGGGGAGAGGGAGAGTCGGCTAAATCTGTGTCTGATCATCTTGTTAAAACATTACAAACAGCCATGAAAATCACTTCACGTGCTTGGCTCTCACTCCTTTTCACCAATGTTTTGAAAACTGGAAATCTGGGCATTAGAAGCTTGGTGTTTGTGATGGCCATTTTCTCTGGGCAGATCTGTGCCATGGCCAGCCAAATCAACGCACTGACAGCAGTTTGGGTGTGACCAGACCAACTTGAATTCTGCGCATGACAGAAATTATATAAAGGAAATCCTGTCCAGAAGAACAGTGGTGAGGTTTGTCAAACCGTTTCCCAACACCGCAGAGTAAGTGAAACTGAGCCACCGTTTGTGTGTCCTTATCTTCTGCTGCACGGAGTGATGACAGGATTTGGTTTCTGGTAGGGAGGTGACATTTACGGCCCACTGAGCTGGGCAGGAAACAAGATACACTCAGGCAAGACACGTGATGATTCCACATGCCCATACGTGAGGGTCTGCCTGATAACCTGTCCCTCTTGATGGCTTCCCAGATGTGCTCAAGAGCACCCAGAGCTGAAAAGGACCCCTAAAGAGGTGGCCCAAGTCCCCGTCATCATTTTTTGTCAGGAGGCTACGAAACATCAGAGCAGCCCCATAAGCACAGACCTCTCACCAGGGAAGGTGCTAGTCCCATTCCAAGTTCTCAGCGAAGAGACAGAAAACATCCTGGCGTCCTCACTTGTATGAGGTCTTTCTGCAAAAATATACATACATGTAGATGCATCTTGCAACATACTTCATTCTTAATCCAGGTAAAGAATGTAAGGGGGCGTGAAGAAATGGCTAAGATGTTAGGAACCCTGGATGCTTTTGCACTGGATCTACATTCAGTTCCCAGTACCCATATGGTGGCTCACAACCATCTATACTTCCAGTTTGTTGGAAATCAAAGGCCTCTTCTGAACTTCTTTGGTACCATGCACGTTGTGTTACACATATACATGAACTAAAACAAATAAATCTGAAAAAGAGGAATGTCAATGGACTTAAGAATATATGGACTCATATGAACTCACAGAGACTGGCAGCAAGCGCAGAGTCCCCACAGTTTTAAGCCAGATGGGGTTCCAGCGGTGAGAAGGGGAAGACGGGCTCTCATCCCTAGCCAAGGAGTTATCGGCAATTGGCACCCACTGGCAAAGAAATATCAGTTTTCTCCAATGAATCTCACTAGGTATATTTATTAACCAGACTCCAGGGCAGGCCCTAGTCCCAGGAGTAGTTGGCCAAGACAAAATGAACTGAACAGTGGTTTTGTCTCATTTCATTTCACTTGGGCTTTTTGGTTTTATTTTGTTTATCAGTCATTTGCTTGTGTATTTTGGTTTCTGTTTTTGTGTGTTTGTGTGTGTGTGTTTCTTGGTTTTGTTTGTTTTTAAATGAAAGAGAGAAAGAACATGAAGTTGGGAAGATAGGGAGATGGGGTGATCTGGGAAGAACTGGAGGAGGGAAAAACATAAGAAAAATATGTTGTATGGGATTCCATTCCCCCAAGAATTAAGGCAAGGCGGTGGTGGCGCATGCCTTTAATCCCAGCACTTGGGAGGCAGAGCCAGGTGGATCACTGTGAGTTTGAGGCCAGCCTGGTCTACAGGGTGAGATTCAGGACAGGCTCCAAAGCTACACAGAGAAATCCTGTCTCAAGAAAACCAAAAAGAAAAAAAAAGAATCAAGGCCAACAATTGACAAGCTGAATTTTGTAAAACTAAAAAGCTTCAGTAAGCTAAAGACACAAACAATCAACCGGGTGAAGAGAGAGTCCACAGAATGGGAAAGAACCGTTGCCAGCTGTAGAACTGGCAGAGGATTAATATTCACTGTAATATCCAACAATGCTCATCATCCTTAGTTGGGGAAGCGCATATAAAAACCTTCGAGCGTCCATCTTCCCAGAGGCAGTGTGCCAAAGACCCATCTAACAACTACAACAGATGCCCAAGGAGATTGGAGGAAGAGGAAACCCCCACTCACTGTTGCCGGGATCGCAAACTGGTGCAACCACTGTGGAGATCTGTGCACAGAATTCTCAAAAAGCTAAAAATAAACCTGACACTGCTATTTGACTCCTTAGCATATGCCTGGAGAACTAGGCATCCTGCTCTACAGATACCTCCTCAGCCATGCTCATTTCGGCTCTGTTCTCAATAGCTAGGGAATAGAAATAACTTAAATGTCCTTCAACTGAGGAATAAATAACAAAAATATAGTGCATATACCATGGAAATATATATATAATTGCATACATTTATATATATATATATATATATATATATATATATATATATATATATATATACACACACACACACACACACACACACAATTAGGTTAAAAAGAGGCCATGAATTTGAAGGAGAGCAGGGAGGAACTGGTGATTTGAGTAAGAATTCATATAGGCTCATATATTTGAATGTTTAGTCACCCAGGAGTGGCGATATTTGAAAAGATTAGAAGGATGAGGAGGTGTGGCCTTGTTGGAGGAAGTGTGTTACTGGGGTTGGCCTATGAGGTTCAAAAGCCCAAGCCTAACCCCCCTCCCATCTCTCTCTCTCTCAGTCAGGATTTAGCTCTCTCAACTATTTCTCCAACATGATGTCTGATGTCTACCTGCACACTGCCGTGTTCCCCACCATGATAATAAAGGATAAAGCTTCTGAAACTGTAGACAAGTTCCCAACTAAATGCTTTCTTTTATAAGAGTTGCCTTGGTCATGGTATCTCTTCACAGCAATAGAACAGTGACTAAGACAAAGGGTATATATATGGAGGGCTTGGGGAGAGGAAAGGGAGGGCATAATTGGTGTAATTACATCATAATCTCAAAAGTAAAATAGAAATGTGTTGTATAATTTTTTCAATTAAAAAATAAAAAATGTGCTGGTTAAGTTTTCTTGTCCACTTTTCCACTGAGGATTAACTGAGAGGAGGCCACAGCTGAGCGAATGTAGCACCATGCCATGGGCTGAATTCCTGGACTAAACAGAAAGGGAAAATGGAGGAGTCATCTGAGTCCCACATTCTCCTTTCTCTGCTTCCTGATCCATGGAGATGTGAGCAGGAGACCTCCAGCAACACCCACCTCAGGAGAGAGAAGCTTATGACCCCATACCTTCCCACAGTGAGGGACCATGCATCCAAATTCTGAACCCAAATACACCCTCCCTCCCTTCAATCGTCTCTTGTCTAATATTCAGTCACAGAAACAAGACATGTCACCTTCATATACATCATAAGGATGTAGGTAGAGGCATCTCTTCATCCTGCATGCAGAGGTGTCTTAATATAGATGTGCCATGGCTTCCTGGGGACCTGGAGAGAAATGTGAACTTGTGTGAGCCAACTGCTGCTAGCAGCTGCCCATGTCAGATGCCTGCTTGCCTGCAAGGCCTCTGACATCAAAAGTTTGACTGTGCTCCTCACTCAGATCAAGAGAGAAGTGTCCTGATATTCTCTAAGAAGCCAGGTGTCTGTGCATGGGCTGGTGTTGTGGTCACACATCTGACCTGAGTCACTGACTCCCTAGTCCAGGCCCATTGAGATAAGACACCCACCCCTGAGCACTACATATATTGGGCAGATGCACAGGAAGAGTGAGGTGTTCAGGGCAGCAGGGCCTGGTCCTATGACCTGTGTGCTTACCTCACAAATACATGAAACTGCCATTGAGTTATAGAGGAGACTGGGATAAAGCCCTCTGTCCCAAGAGAGCTGAGCTTCCTGCCCTAGTATCAGCTGTGATCAACACCGTCATCTCCAGTTCAGTTGCTGTTGTCTCCTCACTGACACCTCGTAGGGAAGGGCAAAAAATGTCACCATTGCTCTAGGCGCAGATGTGTGTGGAATGGTTATGCCAAGAAAAGAGTAGCCAGAAGTCTGGCCAGGCAGAAGTGCAGTGGGAGTCTCCCTGGGATGCAGAGAATATGTTTAACACAGTGATTAAATACTGGGGTAGCTGGAGAGATGTTTCAGCCTGGAAAGTTCTTTCTGTACAAACATGTGGGCCTGAACTCAGTACCTTAAACCCATTTTAAAGAACAGGATGTCCTGTGCTTGTAATCACAGTGCTGAAAAGTGCAGAGAGAAGGATCCCTGGGTCTGACTGTGTTGCTGAGTCTCAGATTCAAGTGAGAGACTGTCTTCAATGAGGTGGACAGCTCTTGCGGTTTAACACTGGGTATTGGCTTCTAAGCTTCACACATACATACAGGCATGTTCACCTGTGAACTCTAGTGTACCCTGACACACAAACAAAACCACATGTACAGACACATAAATACATAGTCACACTTGAACACACACACACACACATACACACACACACACATACACACACACACACACACACACACAGATTAGAGATTGGAGATTGATTGACAAGTAAGTGTTACTTAGGGCAGGAAGGTTGCTTAAACCAAGATAGGAGGTATCTCAGCCTGTATCAGCCTTCTCTTCAAATTCCCAAATGTCTGCCTGGACACACACTGAGGGTTTAACAACCACCAGCACCACCAGAACCACCACCACCAAAAACAACAACTACAGCAACACCAACAACACCAAAACAAACAAACAAACAAAACAAAAACAGAAAATATGAAAAATAAATAGTAAATAGTAAGAGAGGTATTCAGGCCAGCAGAGGCTGATGTGACAGGCTATTCAGGGGATGAAGGTGGCTTCCCACTGCTTTATATGAAAACATCCATCAGATATGAAGTTAACACATTTTAACTTTAACCTGTATAATATTTTAATTAGTCTTATGCCAATAACAGATGAGAAAATCCCCAGTTGCTAGGCCCTCTCATCAGAAATCTTGTTTTTCTCGGCAGGTGCCCACAACTTTCCACCTGGAGAGCCGGTCCATCAGTCCACACCCAACCCTTATCCTCTTCTCAGGCACCCATCTCTGCTCTGAGTCCACCTGTGCTATAGATACTGCCACCGAGCAGCCCCAGCCGCAGGAATGCGGCTCCCTGAACGGTGGTGGCTGCTCACCATGTGGGCAGTCCTGCTGATGGCCTCTTTAGAAGGAGGCTCTGTGGTTGAGCCAGGATAA
Source organism: Peromyscus eremicus (assembly GCF_949786415.1). Lineage (NCBI taxonomy): Eukaryota > Metazoa > Chordata > Mammalia > Rodentia > Cricetidae > Peromyscus > Peromyscus eremicus. The sequence goes on from NC_081427.1 coordinate 2,420,704, forward strand.
GCTAAGTGAGACAGCCACAGGAGTCAGAGTTACGCTCCAGTCTTCTGGACCACCCATGACCCAAACTTCAGAACAAGTTCCCAGACAGGTCTTCAGACAGAGACCCAGTCCTCTTTGACTGGGGATACGAACATGTCTGTCCATTGTGTTGACTGGCCTGTGTAGAAAGACGCCAGTGAGTTGGTTAGTCACCCTAGGGGCTGATGGAACCTTAAGGAGCCCTCCATCCCTCCCCTTCTGGCTCTTTAGTGGCAGTGAACTCGGCAGTTTGTGGAGAGGAAGATGGGAGACTGCTGCCCACGGGAGGCTGAATTCAGTCCTGGAGTCTCTCTAAACAAAAATCAAGCCCAGCAAACCTGGGTGAGCTTTCCCCAGGGCTACCAGAAACCAGCACAGTCCTGGCAACTTAGGAGGACACAGTGGCGGCACGTATACCAGAGAGGGCGGATCAGACATGCCCCAGTTTACCAACCCAAACTCAGATTCCTCACTTTCTACTGCTTGAGCCAAACAGGAGGTTCCAGGAAGTTGTGGACCTCTCAGCTCTGCACTGTAGGGTCCTGCTCTGTGCCTGAGATACAGCAAGTACTGAATAAGTGTTCATCACTACCAAGGGAGTGCAGCAGAGGCTGAGAGAGAAAATGTGGTGAACCCCTGTCTACAGACAAACACCAATAAATATGCAAATTTGTGGTCTAATCAGCTCTTCTTACTTTCCAATTCAATCCCAGCAACCCAGGAGGTAAATCTCTATAAATTGTGGCAGAATATGACTTGTAAATAGCATTTCTTAAATCCTCAAAGCATAGCCATACTTTTAGGATGTATAAATTGTTGATGTAAATGAGTTTATGTAAGTGCTTCATAGTTAAAAAAAAACACTCAGGGCAATAATGGGAAGAGGATATAATTCCAATAGGATGCGGAGATTTGGTAAGGAAGGGCTGTGCTGTCAGATAGCTGAGCTTTTGCCACTGGGAGCTGAACGAGTCAGGTGTGGAGGTTAGATGTGGCTTGGTCTTGTTTAGTCTCCAGCTACCTAGCCATGGTGCCTGCTCTGCTCAAAGTCCAGAGGTGGTACCCTTGGTTTATTCGTTAAATGGATCCTCTATCTCTGCTCCCTGGGTGCTGAGCACTCTTCTGGGTATGAAGTCACAAAGATCTTCCAGACCTGAACATTCCTAAGGAGGTCCAAGTCCCACAGGGGAGACTAGCTCAAATGTAGATGCTGAAGCAACAAGCTGCCTCCCAAGGTCAACATGCAACAGACAGGGGACTGAGCCTTTAGGCCACCTAACGGAGTATAGGAGTATAGCAGAGACATTTGGTTCAAACAGTGTAATCAGAGGCTTTTCTTTCCCACCCAGTCCCGCAGCCACTTTTAAAATAATCACTCAGATGCTTATACTAACTATAAATGTTTGGCTGATGGCTCAGGCTTATTACTAGTTAGCTCTTACATTTAAGTTAATCCATATCTTTTTTTCTTTCTTTCATTCTTCCTTTCTTTTTTCTTTTTTTTTTTTTCTTTTTTTGGCTTTTTGAGACAAGTTTCTCTGTGTAGCCTTGGAGACTGTCCTGGAACTTGATCTGTAGACCAGTCTGGCCTTGAACTCATAGAAATCTGTCTACCTCTGCCTCCCAAGTGCTGGGATTAAAGGTGTGCACCACCACCACCAGGCTGACCTATACTTCTTATCTATGCTTTGTCACATGTGGATTCTTATCTTATTTTTTTTTACAAATCTTGCTTCTTCAGCAACTGGCTGGTGTCTGCCCTGACTCTGCCCTTCTTCATCTCTGGTTTGATTATATGGCTTAACCTTATTCTGCCTGGCTATTGGCCAAAACAGCTTTATTTATCAACCAGTGAGAGCAACACATATTCAGAGCATGCAGAAAGACCATCCCACAGCAAGACAGATCACATTTGAGGAGTTGTATGAACAAGCTATGTTTGGGTAATTGCCCAAATGGTTAAGATGCCATGGGGCAGTGGACACAGGGCAGGAAAGGCAAGGGGCAAGCACATGCCTTCTACCTAGGGAGGCTTACTGCAAAGGTGTAAAAACATTCTGGCAGGGCAGTGGTGGTGCATGCCTTTAATCCCAGCACTCAGGAGGCAAAGGCAGGTGGATTTCTGTGAGTTCAAGGCCAGCCTGGTCTACAAAGTGAGATCCAGGAAAGGCACAAAGCTACACAGAGAAACCCTGTCTCAAAAAAAAAAAACTGTATGCTAAGAAAACTCTTAATAAAAACCTTTACCTCAATAGATTGGAAGATAAACACTATAGGAAAAGCTGATAATACTACACATAGATTCTGGCATTTTAATTTTATTAGTTATTATCTCAGCTGGGTAGAATTACAGAGCAAGGTGTGAACCCTCCACATGTGTTGACAGTGAATAAAGATCAAATTAGGTTAGTCAAAACTTCCCTCTCCTTACACTTTTTAAACTTTTTAATTCACACATAGTAATTGTACATAATTATGAAGCAAGTGTGAAAATCTAATCATCTATACACTGCACTTACCAGATCAAGGTGACTTCCATCTCTGTCATAGCACATCATGTTTGGTCTTTAGCTATCATAAAGGTGTGACAGGTTTCTGTGGATTGCCATTGCCCCTTTCTACTGAGGGATTCTAGGACCCACTCCTCTCATACAACTACATTGGTACCCAGTGCTCAACCTCTCTTTACCATGTCTCTCATTCAGCCTCTGATAATCCATAGTCCACACTCAAATGAACAATTTTTAGCTTCCACATTGGAGAGAGAATCAATGATAGTTTTCTTATTATGACTGATTGCCTTATTTTACTTAACATAGAGACCACTCCACAGTCCTGTATGTTTTGCCAGAAACAACAAGATTTGACTCCTTTTTAAGATAGGAATAATATTACATTTGAATATATGCTGCACTTCTTGCATACATCTATTGATGGATACCTGAGGGGATTTTTATATCACTGCTGTAGTATACAGCACTTCAATAAACATGGGTCAGGACACTGTGTGCTGATTCCATTTCCTGTGGACCTATGCTCATGAGTACTATCACTGGGTCATCTGGTAGACCTCTTTTCAGTTTAAACATCTCTATTTTTATAATACATCAACTGTCCATTTACTAGTCTCTGTAGTATGTCTACACACATATTAAGTGTGATCAAATCTATCCTCTCCTACCCACCGTCATAACTTTCCTATCTCTAGGAATCTGCTGTTCTTTCAGGTTGATGTTTTTTAGTTTCTGTGTGTGTGGGACAGCGTGGTGGAGTTCCTGTCTCCCTGTGTCCAGCTGATTCCCTCTAACATCGTATCCTCCAGTTCACTCATTTTACTGCAAACAATGGGATTTTACTTATCTTTATATCAGGATAGTATTCCTTTGCTCATATGTAGTATTTTCCTGATCCATCCACATGCTGATTACCCCAGGCAGACCCCTACTTTTCTCTGATGGTCAGTTCTGTAGTCAACACAGATGGATAGGAGCCTCTCAGGTGTTCATTTCTTCCAGACAGACACCTGAAGTGGATGGTTGAGTCATGTGTAGATTAGTTTTTAGATTTGTGAGGTACTGCCATTCTAACTCCAGAATGGCTGTGATAATTAACATTCATACCACATCTCACAAATGTTTTATTTTTTTTTCTTCCTTTAGATAGTCATTCTAATCAGAGCAAGACAATGCTCATCGCAGCTGGACCTGCCCTTCCTGAAACCTAATGAAGTCAACGTTTTCGTCCCTCACAATGTATTGGCTACTCGAGTTTTTTCTTTCCTTTTTTTCATTTTAGAGGCATCAATTTGTACCGTTATCTGTAGTTTTGTTTTTTGAGTTTTCTGAGCTGCCAACGTGTTTTGGATATTGACTTTCTGTCAGATGAACCGTTTGCAGGAGTGACCTCCCACCCTGGGCTCTGTTGTCTCTCTTTCCCATGCAGAAGCATGTTGGTTTGACGGAACCCCACTTGTCAAATTCTGTGTTTGTTGTCTTCTTTCATGTGATGCTGTCCAGAAAGTTGTGGCTTGGTCCAAGCCTTGAAGTACTGCCTTGATGCTTTTTTCTAGTAATTTCATGGCTTCCAGATTCACGTGGAGACCTTTGATCCACATCAAGCAGACTTGTCTGGAGCCAAAGCTGAGGCCCCAGTTTCAGCCCTCCACCCAGGGCACCTGCTCACTGGGAGAACCCTCCCTCCCCTCCCCAGGGTGTGTTTGGGGAGGTGCTCTCTTTTCCCTGGTGTCAGGTTTGGGTACTTTAGAAATATTATGTTTTTTAGTTTTTGAGATTATAATATAATTATATTATTTCCCTTCTTGCTCTCCCTCTAATCCCTCTGTATACCTCCTTGCTCTCTTTCAAATTTGTGGACTTCTTTTTCAATAATTATTGTTTTGTTGAGAATCAACTGGCTGTGTAGTTTCTTATTTAAAAAATACCAAAAATCACTAGCGAATTAGGAAAGAAATTGGTTTTTCTCCTGAGACAGGGTCTTATTCTGTAGCCTAGGCTAGCCTTTGAATGACTGTGTAACCTATGTATGATCTCAACTCATGGAAATGCTCTTGCATCAGCTTCCAAGTGCTGGTGTTACCAGTGGGCACTATCATAGCTGGCTACAATTTTAAACTTTCTACAACAAATACCTATACATGTATCTATATACAAAAATGCATATACATATAAATGTTCATATATATTCATATACGAATACACACGTGTTCACTTTTATGTATAATCAATGTCCCTTGCAATGTCCCCATCCCTATGTGTGTGAATCAGAATACCATAGCAAGCATGGGATTCGATACTGGGCACAAACAGGTACACACCAGTCCACCGTGACAGCTGTCACAACCCAAGTTTGTCCACACTCCTCACTCACAGGTCTATATGGCTTGGGCTGGGACCATCCCTTTCCCAGCTATGATTCCTGGGGGATGACTCCATCTTCTTTCATGTAACAAAGTACCTTCCTTTGAAAATTAAATCATATGGTCTCCCATTCTAAGGAATATAGATGATAATGTGAGAAAGGAAAATCCAAAAGCATTACTGGTTTCTATGAAGGTTTAACAAGAAGAGTCAAGAGAAAATTCGCAGATTACTAGAATTCACGGGGATGTGCACTCTGGCTGTAGGTGTGAGACACTGATATCTTCCATTGAGTAGCTACCGTCAGCCTGGAAACGCAGTGGATGAAAGATCCTGACAATGCCATTGTAAAAAAATAGAAAATGCTGGGAAAGAGGAAACAGTCCATGTTCCTGAATGAGAAGGCTCCATATTGGAAACCCAGGCAAAGGTATTTATACACTTTAGATAACTGATCTACAAAAGGCCGATTTTTACTTGATTTTAATATAGATTTCCAGAAAAACAAAATCCAATAATGTTCAAGGGAAGTCTGTTTATAGAGATTGCATGTCCAATGCTGATGTGAAGAACCTTCCCAACCTACTAAGCTATGAGGCACAACACTGTGGAATGGACACTGTCACTGTGCCCACTTCATAGATGACAGTACAGTTACAAATGTGAACAGAGTTAATGGAGTCATGAAATGTATACTTACAGCAACATTTTTGCCAAGAGGAGGTAAGGCATGGTCTGACTGTTGGCACAGGAGGAGCGAGTCTGGCAGGAGAGGTGAGGTAGGATGCAGAGAAAGCACCAAGAATGGACTTTAGGAACTGTGGCCAAGGTTGTGTATCTACTCTGTCCCCGCAGCGAAAGCATTTCCCAAGGGCTGTTGCCTCAACTTCATGATGTTGGGAGGTCATGGTCTCTTTAAATTTGTATATACATTGCTGGCATGGACATGTGATGAAGCTCTTAGCCTTCATCAGTTCTTTAATAAAGCGACCATCACCCTCATTTTCCACAGAAAGTAAATAAGTCAATTTGAACATGCATAAAAATGTATCAAAGAAATTAGTCTCTGCTCTTAAGCTCTATAGAAAGCTCCTGTGTTTTTTTGTCTTCCCTAATCAGGGACTTGTCAAGGTGTCCCTGACAAAGCTGTGTCCTCAACTCTTCTGAGGGTGACTGTACAGATCTCAGACTCTTCATCCCTGACTTTCTTGGCTGCTGGGTGCCCTCCTGTCCTCTCTCACCAATGGTGACAGAGAGGAATGAAAAGCTCTAACCAGGATGGACCACACACCCTGGACCAGTGTCCTGAAGAACTGGCTTCTTTCTAGGAACTGGAACTATATAAGCATGAAGAATTTGAGCTATTGGAACTTGAAAGGAAGATGATGTGCCTGCGTGGGAGTGTGACCCCTTCTGAGCTGTGGAGCACTTGCTCTTTGTGAGACTGCCTGGAGGTACAGCTGGGCTAACCCCAGGCCACACTGAGGCCTGTGTTCTCTTCTTGTCTTACACGACTTGCCTTTGGTTTGTGAACTGCACTCTGAAAATTGGCTCTGGCTTCCCTGGGTGCAGAATAACCTCCGATCAAACTTAATTAAAGTGAAACTAGTCATATTTACCCAGCGTTTTCTCCCAGGCACTGTTTTTCTTCTAATTGGGACTTGAGGGCATCCCCCAGCCAGGGTGCCTTGGGCTACAGAGCAGTGGCCGCTGCTGGCAACCTGACAGGCAGCTAGGTTCCCTGGGGAGTCCCTAGCCCCAGATTCATCCAGAGGGCTCTGCTCCTCACTTCCATCCCAGCCACCGTGACAGTGTACAGCACGAGGTGGCTGTGTCATTCTTGAACAGTGAGTGTTATTACAGCTGTAGATGGGTTTGCACACACACACATCAGCAGGGGCAGCACCTCACTGAAGGCCATCTCCTGTCACTCAGATAAGCCCTGCCCACTTGTTCGTGGCCCCAGAGGCCAATCCTAGACAGGAACGAAAGAACGGAAGGGTGTGTTATGCAAATGAAGAGCCTTTAGACCCTGGATGATTTATCTCTGATCACTGTGCCTTTCAGAGATTACAAAATCAAATAAATGAGACCGTCCCTGGGCCTGGTGGCATTTTAGCCTCTAAAACCAGCCGCTTGGGAGGCTGAGATGAGAGGATGACATTCTGGGCTAGTGTGGACAGTTTAGTGAGACCCTGTCTCAAAACAAACAACACAATAAATCAAAAAGGTGGGAATGTAGTTCAACAGTAGAGCTTTTTCCTAGCATGTGCAAGATGCTAGCTTCAAGACCTTGTTGCGAAATCAGTCATCAATCAATCAATCAACATTGATCAATCAATCAGTAAAGCAAACCTTGAGATAATGCATGAATGGTCCCAGCTAGACAGTTCAGAGGCTATGAGTTCCCTGGGCCGTTCAGGCCTCCCAGTGATGTCTCCTGGAGTCACAGTCAGCCGTCCACATGAGGGGTGAGCTCCAGCCTGCAATGTCTGGAGTGCCTGCATCTTTCCTCATCAGAAGTTGGTACTTCCAGTGGCTCCATTGTCTCAGCACTACACTACAGTGACCCACAGAATCTGAGTAACCAGAAGCCTTCTCTGACCTACCTTGAATGTGTTTGAACCGTCCCCAAAAGTGTGCTTAGGTCAGTATGCCCAGGATTCCATTTTTGACTTTCGGGTCAGTGAACTCCTGCTATCCACACGGGCTTCCCTTTCCACCTCTGCTTTCCTTTATCTTGTGTTTGGTGTTGCAATGATCACATAACCCAAAACTGGGCCCAGTGCTTCCTACTGCTTCACTCTGCATCACAAGGCTGGCCTGTGGCCTTGCAAGAGGCGGCACTCAAGCCAGGAAAGACAGCTTTTCTAGAAAAGGAGCTCCATGACTTTTCATGTTCTCAAGGTTTTGGAGATTCAGGTCTTCCCCCGAAAGATCCCCCCTCATTTGCACAAAGTGTTTTTCATGTGACGGGGATGAATAGACTTAATAAATTCTGTTACTCCAAAGAATAATAAAGTAACAGGCCGTTGACACCAGGACAGCAATGAATAAGTGATAAATAACATTTTGTGTCTTTCCATATCATTATTATCTTTCTTCCAGCCTGACTGCTGATAGCCTTGTCTATCCAAGCCTAGATCTCTGAGCATGCTGGGAAGCAGGACATCTGGAGGAGCCAGTCCTAAGGAATGGAAGCAGAGCTGAGCAAGCTCTCTGCAATCAACCACACATCACAAATTGCTCCCGTCCTAGAAACCCCCAGCCTCAAACCTCAGTGCAGCATCCCTGAGTCTCTCCTTCCCCTCATGCAGGGCAGCACCCATGAGTTGCCTCCCATGCAGGGGGGAACCCATGAGTCTCTCCTTCCCCCCATGCAAGGCAGCATTCATAGGTCTCCTCCATGCAGGGCAGAACCCATGGGTCTCTCCTTCTCCCCATGCAGGGCAGCACCTGTCTCAGCCTTGACTTAGTTGTTAAAGACTCAAATTTCCCAGACAGAATGTAGTTAAAAGGACATAAGGATGCAGAAGTAAAAACCTTGTCGGTCTAAAGTAAAGTCCTGGGGAACTTGTCAGGAAGGAAGAGAGAGAAAAAAGGAAGAAAGAGGAAGAGGAGATGGGAAGAATGAAGGGAGGGAAGAGGTGGAGAAAGAAGGGAACTATTTGAAACTAATGATTGAGAATCTTTTCCAAAGTAATATAAGACAGAAAACCATCTGTCTAGAAAGCTCTGAGAACACCAAACAGGATTAAAACCACAGAGGAGCAGCGGGAGGAAGGAAAGCAGAAGAAACAGACAGAAGAAGACACGAAAGAGCACTCACAACACTCAGTCAGTTTACATTAATGCAACACAAATCTAAAAATGAAAGAGACACCCTTCAAGGAGCAGAAAGTGGAGAAATTCAATGCACAGAAAAACCAGAAATGCCCCTTCTTCAGAAGCCACTGAAGCAAGAAGGGAATGATTTAAACAGAACAGCAATATCACAAAGCCAAGGCCAAAAGGCACAGTGGCCATTTCAGAGTAGCCACTCAAAAGGCTTTCAGAAGTAAAGTAGTATGAGAGAGAGAGAGAGAGAGAGAGAGAGAGAGAGAGAGAGAGAGAGAGAGAGAACAGAGCCACAAAAATGCTTAACTAAAACCACAAAATACAGAATAGAGGAAACAAGGAAGGGGGAAAGTGAGGGTAGCAAACAAACTCAGAGGGTTGTATGTGCGTATCTGTGCATGTATAAACATATGTGTGCATATCTGTGCATGTATAAATGTATGTGCGCATATCTGTGCATGTATAAACGTATGTGTGCATATCTGTGCATGTATAAATGTATGTGTGCATAAGCGTATATATATATCAATAACTAAACAAGAGATCAGATATTTTAAAGGGAGAAGGGGATGTGGGAAGAATTGGAGGGAGGATAGAGAAGTGACATGGATGCAGTGCTAATGTCTGAAGATCTCAAAAAATAAAATTAATGTTTTTTCAAATGTCAAAGGTCCTGTAGAACTTGGGCATGACAGGCAGGCACACAATGCTGGAGGTGCCTACAGAAGTGTGTGCACCAGTAACAGCCATGAATCCAGGGTGACTACACTCTGAAATATTATTTTTATTATTTTTAATGCAGAACTTTGGGGTTGAAGGATGACTAAGGAGTTGAGAGCACCTGTTGTTCTTGTAGAGGACTGGGGTTCAATACCCAGTACCCACATGATAGCTTACATGCATCTATAACTCCAGTGCCAGGGGATCTGACACCCTCTTTTGACCTCTGTGTGCACCAGGCACATATGTGGTACACAGACTTACATGCAGGCAAAAACACCCATACTCATAAAATAAAATAAATAAATAAATACAAAATAAAAATGCAAAATTTTATTTTATTATTTTTAAGCTGTGTTGTCAGCACACAGAACACTTCATTGTTTGGAAAAGGAGCATGTATCACTAACACCCCTGAGCTGAATTACCATAGGAAAAGTACCTTTAACTGCAGAGTTGAGACTTCCTATTGGCTTCCCAGAGGAGGGGTTTATGCTGACAGGGACAGTCATTTAGATGTAAATACCATATTGTGAGGACACTCTGATTCACTTTCGTGTTCTCCTCCCTCTCTATCACAAGCACAGACTTAACTGACTTAAAACCAAAGGCCTGTGGACCCTAACCCCCTAAACTGACTTTTGAAGTCTGTCAAAATGGACTTTGCAGTGACTTCATTTTGGTGGGCATCCTCAAAAGTGCCGTGATGTAACTTACAGACTATGGATCCTCAGGCTAATAACTGTCATTTTAATTTCAGGGTCTGATTCTGAAAAGGTGCTAAACAGGGAATGTCAACTCTCTAAACTTCCTGTTAAAGTCAAGATCAAACCTCATTGGGGTTAATAGTGGCTCCCTGATTTTGGAAATCCATACACAAAGGGAGTTTGTATGTTATTGGATATTATTAATGACTATAGGTCCACATGCTGCCAAAACATCATGATTGTTTTTTAAAAGTATTTTTAATAAAGCTGGATGCAGTTTTAAAAACACAAAGGCAGAAATTGCCAGAATGGACCAACAAGATGAGAGCAAAACTATATGCTGTCTACCCAAAATGCACCATAATATATCACAAATAAATAGATGTTGGAATTATGGGAGTCTATTTTAATTCAGACAGAGAAAATTCAAGAGCAAGGAATAGTCAGGGATGGAGACAGACATTCCAGAGTCAGTGCACCAGGAAGTCATTAACGACACTCAACACATTTTTGCCTAATAAAAAAGCAAACACAGGAGCTAAAACTGATAGAGACACAAGGACAGACTGACAGGTGCACAGCCATAGATGAGATTTCAACACACTTCTGTCAAAAAAGAGCAGACCCAGCAGATAGGACGATCAATAAGGACATAGTTGAATTAAACAAACACCAACAATAGATCTATTGACCTCTACAGACTACTGCACCAAGTGACAGCAGAGTACACACTCTTCTTGACCTATGGGACATTCATCAAAATAAACTATATTCCGGGTCAAATCCAGACACTTCCGTGACTTAAAAGAATAAATATCAGATATTATCAACTCCTAGGCAATTATTAAATTATAAATAATCATTGATACACAACCATAGAATTTTCAAACATTTGGGTATTAAATGACACATTTCTAAATGAGACAGATTTAGGAATTTTTAAAAAATGTTTTGGTCTAAAGGGATGTGAAAATGCAAATCAACAAAAATTTCTGGATACTCTAAAAACAGTGGTGAGAAGAAAATTTATATTCCACGCATTCATGTGGAAGAAAAGAAGATCCGAAATCAATCTTCTAACTTTTCTAACCAGCTTTTTGAGAAATCTGAATAGCAGCAGCAAATGTTGTCAAAAAGAAGCAAACCAAAAACATAATAGAAATTAGAAGAACTATCAAGGGAATGAAAACCAACCAAATAAATAAATAATAGAGAAAGCAAACAAAGCAACATAGATTATTTTAAAAGCTCTATAAATCAATAAGCCTCTTTCCAAAGTAACAAAGCAGAAGAGGACATGAATGCTTCATCTCAGAAACAAAGTAAGCAATCACTGTAGGCCCTGTAGACACGAAGAGGATACAAAGAGACACCAGGAACAACTCTTGCTTGCCAGTTTAGTCATACAAATGAACTGTAACAATTCCTTGAAAGAGGCAACCTGCTAAAACTCCACACCAGAGGATGGGGGCAATTTGTGTTTGTCTGGGTACATACATGCAAGTTTGTTAAACGTGATTGATATTTTATTTTTTTTAATTATTGATTATTTGGGAATTTCGTACAAGGCATACCAATCACATTCACTTCCCACTCCTTCTGGATCAACCCTCGCACCCTTGAACCAAATACAGTCTGTGCTGCCAATATACTCATCAGCGTATGGCCAAACTTCCAGCGGCCAGTTTGTCAAAGGTAACTGAGTCCTTTCCTGTAGACTGAAGTTTCTCACTCCTGCCCTGTCCCATCCAGGCAGCAGCTGTTTTTATACAATAATCACTCAGAGGCTTAATATTAGTTATAAAGTGTTTGGTCTATGGCTCAGGCTTATTTCTAGCTAGTTACTCCATCGTAAATTAACCCATTTCTGTTCATCTATGTACAGCCACATCTTGTGGCTTTATCTGTCTTCTATTATGTCTTGTTCCCCTGGTGGCTAGCAGCATCTCCCCTACTCCGCCTTTCTTCTCCCTGTATCTTTGCTTGGATTTTCTGCCTGGCTCTAATCTGTCTTGCCATAGGCCAAAGCAGCTTCTTTATTAACCAATGGTAGCAACACATATTCACAGCATACAGAAAGACCATCTCACAGCACTTTCCCATCCTCCACCAGAAACCAGTAACTTTGAAGAGCTGCACCTCCGCATTCCCATCACAATCATTAAGGACCCTTCTCGAAGGCCTCCTGTCTAGACCATTTCCCCTTTCCTTGGGTGGGGGAAAGCTTATCACAGAAGTCCTCAGTGTCTCTGAGTCTCAATTACAAGTCTGGAATCCTCGATACCACCACAACAGACAGTAGCATGGATCATAGACCTCTACCTAGCTTCCCAAAGCTGCATGGACCACAGACATCAACATGATCCCAGCATGGATAATGGACATACATCAACATGGTGTCTGGTGGCAGGACAGATCTCAGGACATCCACAGATGGACTGCAGCATAGTGTCCAATGGTGGTGCAGACAATATTTTAGATTATTCCTAAACAAGTATAGGCTTGGATGAATTTATTAAAGAATTCCAACAATGAAGACATTATACCATTTGCTCTTGAAATCTTCCCCAGATGAAAGGTTGAACTATTCATCCTGAAAATCAGACATTACCACAGTATCAAAATTAGACTGATCAGTACAGAAGCAAAAACTACTCTGAGTGTCTCATAAAAATGGATTTAAAAAAATAGACAAACACTAAAGAAATTAGCAAATGAGTCTGAGATTTTTTTTAAAGGAGAGATATACACCAAGACCAAGTGGGTTACACTTGTTTCAAGGTTGATTAAACATAAAAAAATAAATTAATATGATTATCACATCACTGAACTAATACAGAGAAGAAATCAATAATCAAATCAATAAAGGCAGAAAAGCATCTGGCAAAATGCAACATCCATTCATGATTTTTTTTAAAGACTCAATAAACTAATATACTACTGGAAATCCTAGATAATGTAAAAAGAGAAGAAAATTAAATAAATGAAAATTAAATAAATAGTACATGAGCCAGAAAGGGAATGATACAACTGTCTGCAGGAGACATATTTGTCTATACAGAAGCTCCAAGACATAGCAAAACTTTCTTGAACTCAGGTTAATAGGATACAAGTTAGCACTCAAAAGACAACTCTTCTCAGTATAACTACAGTGAAAAAGTAAAGTCTGAAATATGAAACAGAACAATAATTACATTGTCATGTAAAAAGATAATTTCTTGGGTGTATATCTTATAAAATATACCCCATAAAAGGAAAATTGAGCTGAAAGGAATCTAAAGCATGAGAAATGGACTTACAGCTGATGGGCACAGACTGGGAGAGTCAATGTTGTCCCCCTGCCAGCTCTCCTCACTTCCATCCACACATTTAACATGAACCAGGCAGTTACTTATCTGAATATCAGCAAACATACACTAAAGTATATGCACAGTGGAAAACTCTCAGATCAGCCAACACAGACTGAAAGAAAATACAGTGTTGGAGAATGAACATTGCCCATCTTAAAGACTTACCAGGAAGCCTATGTGATTGGGATAGGGTGGCATTGGACAGAACAGTGGACAGAGGAACTGAGAAGCTGATGGTCGACTCACTTCCATGCATTCAGCTGAGGCTTGAGGAGACCCAGAGGCAATGCCATGGAGCAAACATCTGAAGCAGCAGAATGTCTACCTGTAAAACACTGACCCAGTCACAGATCTTCACAGAGACTAATTTAAAATGTGTGGCAGACTTGCATGTAAAACTCAGAAGTACAAAACCCCACCAACACTGCTCAGGCACAAATCTCAGCAGCTTTGCATCTAATGGAGCACAGAACACAAAATCTGGGGAACACTTGAGCTGAAGTTATGAACTAAAAGCTTTTCTTTGTGAAGCACATGCTGAAGAGAATGAAAATAACCCAAAGAGTAGGAGAAAACATTTACAAAGGAATAAAGAGAAGAAGGAAGGATTAAAGAGAAGAGGGTAAGGAATAAAGAAAGAGAGAAAAGACACAATGTCTTAGTATTTTGTTGCAGCGAAGAGACACCATGACCATGACAAATCTTATAAAGAAAAATATTTAATTGGGGCTGGCTTACAGTTTGGAGGTTTAGTCCATTATCCTCATGGTAGGAAGCATGGCAGCATGCAGAAAAACGTAACTGACAGTTCTACATCTGGATCTGCAGGCAGCAGGAAGACAACAACACTGGGCCTGACCCAGGCTTTTAAAATCCCAAAGCCCACCCCCTAGTGTCACACTTCTTCCAACAAGGCCACACCTACTCTCACAGGACCACATCCCCTAGTCCCTCTCTGGAGTGGTGCCATTCTGTGATGGCTAAGCATTCAAATGATATGAGCCTATGGTGGTCATTCTTATTCAGATCACCACCAGCCACTTAAAATAAAAGCAACTCAACCCAAAAATGTGTGAGAGACTGACAGACACTTCACCAAAGAAGACAGGCAAAATGTCTGACCTTCCATGTTATCAGGGAGATGAGAATTCCAATGAGCGTCATTATCTACCTGTCACTTAGGACACCAAATGCTTGAAGAGCGGAGGTAACAGGAACTCATTAATTTCCAGTGCTGGTGTCTGCTATGCAAGGAAGCTACCGTGAGAGATCCTTCACTAAATGCTCCTTGGTATTTATCCAAAGGATTTGAAAATGTTGTCTACGCATAAACCTGCACATGGACGCTTAATTCAAAGACCTCTAAAACTTGAAACCACAGGACTTAAAAGATAGCAGACTAGTCTTCAAGAGCACTTGATGGACTGGAGTTTGGTTCCCAGAACCCTTATCAGGCAGCTCACAACCACCTATAGACCTACAGTTCCAGGGTATTTAACACCCTCTTCTGACCTCTGTGGGTACCCATGCACATGTACTCATACAAACACAGAGCACACAGAGACACATGACAGAAATAAAATAAATATATATTAAAAGAAAACCTTGAATCCAGGATGTCCTCCTGTCAGTTGATAGACCAACTATGTCATATCAAGATGAGAAATGATATTGACCCATCAAAAAGAATGAGAGATTCAAAGCTATAAGAAGTCGTAGGGGGACGGAGGGACCTTAATTGCACATACCTACTGAAAGGAGCCATGTGAAAAGAAAAACCCTATGAATACAAGGCACATTATTCCAATACCAAGGTATTGTAGAAGAAGTGAAAGAATGGAGATGGACAATTGCACCCACAGGAAGTTAGGTGAAGGGAGGGCTCAGAGACAGAACACTAATCATTTTGAAGACATAACTGGCGGAGGTTAAAATTTGGCTTTTGTCAATTTTAAGTACAAGTAACCTTGTGAACACAGCCTAGTGCTCCAAATGAACTTTGGAGAAGTAGAGTGCACGTATGTCATCCCTGAAGCTGGAGTTCATCTGGTTCATGTTGGGATAACTCACACAGGAATCACCAGTGCCTCCATTCAGCCTACAGGCTCAGCAAAAGGACATGTCTGTCTTCATCCATTCTACATCCCCTTGAATTGAAGAACCTCAAGGACACCTGTCATTCATCTGGTGCTTCCTGAGAAAGCATAGGAGGGAAAGGTAGATACTTCCTTTTGTGATCAGAGATCCAGGGGGATGTGAGGAAAAGAACATGTTCCAAGGCCAGGGCTGAACAGATCTACACAGTGCAGGAATGCTGATACCTCCGCCACCTCCCATCAGAAATGAGACACTGTAAGTCATGGCTTTTAAAAAAGACAACAGGCTTGTATCTAGTTAGTGTGTTTGAAGAATTCATGACCCCTAACCATGATCTGATGCAATTAAGAATGTTGAGTTGAGTTCTAGACTTATGATTTATCTGACGCACTTCTCTATCAGATACATGCTGCTAAGATGAGCCTAGCGTAGGACTCACTTTGGCACCAGTGGGTGCTGGCACACTCTGCACATGTCCTATTCCATGGTGACAGTGCTAGCTGACTTTCACAGTGCTGGACAAAATAAGAAAGAACACTGAGTGGCCCTTGGGACTATACAGAGATTTGGGGTTTACAGGGATCCTACTGAGGAGTAGAATTTTTCATTTTAATTTGTATCAGTTATGTATACGTTCTCCAGAGGGCTTAGCCTTTTTTTAAGCTTAACACCCTTCAAACTGGGCACAAAGTTCAGCATATGTCCACTAAAAGCTAAGATTCAGAAGCTACGCTTTACAGTTGCCCTGAAGTGACAATCAGAAGGTCCCTGTAGAGTCACGGTCTTCCTTACCTCTTGAAGGATTTATTGGTGCAGATGTGGTGCCATTGGATAGCAGGGATGCCCTGGTGGCTCTGCTGGGTGAGACAATGGCTGGAATGACCTGGGCCTCTGTGGAGTCTAACTCTGCTATGATCTACAGCACATGCAGCTGACAATGTGCTCTCTATAGAGAGAGGTGTGGAGTCCTTAACACACCTTAGTGCATCCTCCCAGATGATCATCAGTCAGTTGGGAGAGAACCCATGACTGCTCTCAGAACTGTACGAAGGAAACAGTAGTCATTCAAGCTTGGTTGGTAATTGAATGCATAACTTAGAATTCAGGTGGAATGCAGTTCTCCTTCAGTCCAGAAAATGGCTGCAGGGGACAAAGACATTTCACTAGGAGCAATGGTCACTGCATAATCATACATGGGGTCTTCCTGGAGCTGCATAGAGACAAAGAATTTTAAATGGACAGACTTGGAACTAGAAAGAAAATGTTTAACTCAGAGAACAGCTTTTTAAAAATAGTCAGCTTATAGACTCCATCAGAAATCTGGGAGAGCCTGAGACACCCTGAGGTTGACAGACAAAACCCAAAAGACATGAAAAAGCCAACTGCCTCCAGGATGGTGAATGAGGCAAGGAATGTGACTGGACCACAAAGCAACTCCTGTTGAAGAAGATCACAGCTAGACAATGTATTCACAGCTTCAAACAAGATTGTAAATGTCAGAGTCAGAAGAGGAAAAGAGATGAGATGGTTTAAAGGAAGATTTAATACCTACATGTGAAACAAGAAACTAGGCTGTGACCCTGTGGTCCTTCAAACCAATGAGGAGATAATGCCACCCAAGAAAGCCCAGGAAAGCACAAACTTTACTTCCAGACAAACACGGCTAGACACTAGGTAAGGGTGATGTATTCTCTCTACAGAGTCTCTTTGAGAAAAGAGTGTGGCGTGACGGCAGGGAGGACAGGACCCTCTCGACGGAGGTTTCTCTAGCACTCTGCACAACGAACTCCATCCTGGGAGCTGAGGCAGGTGGGAGACTTCAAGGGCAGCATGAGGGGGAAGGAAGTCGTATCTTGGGTCTGTTGGCAGTGAGCACAGAAACCCAACAGTGAGGCTGAGATCAATGTTCTGGGATAGCTCACTCTGCTTTGGTGGAATTCGTGAGACCAGGAAAAAGCAGCCGTGCCACACGGGGAGTGTGCCCCTGAGACAGTACTAGAGGAGGGCTGCAGCTAAACCCACATGGTCCCTGCTGGAGAGAGGGTTCAACAGTCCAAGGCACATGCTGCTCTTGTGGAAGACTACCGTTTGATTCCCAGCACCCCTATCAGGCAGCTCACAAACTCCTACAACTCGGCTTCCAGGGTTTGATACCATTTTCTGACCTCTGTAGGTACCAACATGTATCTGCATGTATGAGAGACACACAAACGTGTGCATATAAAACAAATAAACTAAAAAATCCCCATGCAAGTTGACCTGCAGCAGGATCACAAGGGCTGATTTGCTTAGGGAGCACCACACACTTATCAATAAGTGTTGACTACTAAGCATGGAAGGTAGAACAGCATGGACTGAGAGCTCAGATGCCAGACACAGCCAGCACCCCACCTGCAACCCCAGCACCTGGGAGGTGAAGGATCAGAGTTTCACACCCTTCTGAAATACCCATGTGCTCTTGGGACCCTTTTCCTCCTACTGGGTTGCCTTTTCCATCCTTGATATGATGGTATATGCCTGATCTTATAGTAACTTTTTATGCTGTGTTTGGTTGATATCCCTGAGAGTCCTACTCTTTTCCAAAGGGAATCAGAGGAGATGTGGATCTAGGAGAGAGGGGAGGTGTGTGGGGGTGGGGGGTGGGGGGTGGGGGGTGGGGAGAGGAACTGAGAAGAGTGGGGGGAGTGGAAACGGTGGTTGGGATGTCATGTATGAGAGAAGAGTAAATTTGAAAAATAAATAAATAAAATATCCATAAAAACCTGAAATAAAATGAAATTCAGAGTGTTGTGCCCTCTTGACCACACTTTTTGGTGATGTCTTTATAGTGACCAAGTTTAAGAAGATCCCACTCATAAAACAAGCCCTTTTAGGGTTGAGTGCTGCAGGACACACCAGCAGTAAAATACAGACCTGAGTTGTCAGTGTCAAAACCTACGTGAGGAAATCAGCATTTTTTAAAATGTGGGCATAGTGGCCACTTTCAGATGTCTCAACAGTCCACCAAATAATCTTGGTCCTTTCTTGTGTTTCTGTCTTCCTCTATTGGTATCACGTGTAAAGCTCTCTGTAGTAAAACCACCCACGTGAGACTCTGAAACAGGCTGCTGATGCCAACATGGTACCTGCACTGGCTGCAAGGAAGGGCAGTGAACATCCATGGGAGGCAGCGTGTGTGGGATTTGCAGTACAGAGGCAGCAGATATGGCAGTGAAACCCTCAGGTGGTTATGACTATAGTGGTTGTAAGCACATCACTCTCCCATGTCCTTTCCAGGAGGCAGCCTGATCTGCAGCCGCAAAGGAAGATCTCTCTTAGGTTACGACAAGAAAGGGTAAATTAAAAATGATGATGTTCACCACCACTGCTTCACTTACCTTCAACCATAATTTCTTGTCTTTTTTCAGATCTGTTTTCCCAGATACTAGACCAAACCATAGGATACAAAAAGATGTTAATTGCTAAACCACGCCCAGGAACCAATTCCTGTACAGCCTCCCTCATAGCTCAGAACTGAAGGGAGAATGAAACAATGTAACAACTTTGGTTTGTCCTGTTAAAGAAGAGTCCTGTCTCTAGCTTTTCTTCATAGCGTTTTCTGTATTTTCAAAGCATTCCCTAAACAGCGTTCTTGTGATGATTGTTAGAAAGCCCATCTCTCCCCTTCTGTGCTGAGAAAGCTACTTCTTCCTTAGATACATGCTGAGTCCTCAGTATGAAGGTCATACCTTCATAGCCTGGCACTTCCTTCCCATCAGAGCAATGATCTAGACCCCTCCTAATTGGACATATTCCCTCCCAATTTGGAATACACCAGCTAGACACATCCTTTCCATTTCTGAAGTCCTTGGCCTGTTGCCCACAGCTTTTAAATTGCCCTCAGTACATGTGACAGAGCTCACAAAATCCCATCAAACCAATTCGTCACTTTCCTCTGTAAAGCAATGCTCCATGAAGGTAAGTGGGCTGAGCCTGGGGATCCTACAGCAGTGGACACCCATGCTTGTCTTCTTCTCAAGTTCCTAGGAGTATAATCTCGACTGTTTCCAAATTCTATGAGCCTAACGTATAACATAGTGTCTGGCATGTGATGGGTATTGGGGATTTGATACCTGTGAATGGAAGGTGATAAATTAGTAAATTATTTTAAAGGGTAAAACACTTCCGGAGATGTGGAGCCTGTGTGGTGTGTCTCTGCTTCTCCTCACACCATTGGCATAGGCATCATGAGGTACACCTGTGACCTCCATACTCCACGAACACCCCTCAAGTCAACAGTACATGGCTGTAGAGGTATTTTCGTATTCCCATTTCTGTAAGTAATGAGGCAGGGCTTCTCCCTTAATTGCTTTCTGTCACTTCTGGGAGCTCAGATGAAAAGTTGAGCCGGG
Organism: Peromyscus eremicus; assembly: GCF_949786415.1. Lineage (NCBI taxonomy): Eukaryota > Metazoa > Chordata > Mammalia > Rodentia > Cricetidae > Peromyscus > Peromyscus eremicus. The sequence goes on from NC_081427.1 coordinate 2,440,701, forward strand.
GGAAGCTGGATAAGAAATTTTTATATGTGTCTGGAGAGAGCATAATAGACATTTCCAGTGATCTGACTGTTCCTTGAATTGGCCTACAGGCAGCATGACTATGACAAGGTACACAGGCTGAGGGGACCCTCTTCCCTTCCTCAAATACCTTGAACTCAAGAGCCTCATGGATGCCACTTGCCCAGCTTTCCCACACCTTGTGTGGTCAAAAGAAGCGTACCCTCAGACTTGGGCTGTTACAGAAAGGATCCCGAGGCTGCTATCCTCAGACAGCCTACAATGGGATAGACAGACACACAGCAGTAAACAGACTTGCCTGTCCTCTCCTGGGGGAAGGTGTTAGGAATGTAGAAAGAGCTGCCTAGGTCCCAGGAAGAAGCGCTGGGTCCCCAATACTGTGCAGGAGGCTAGGATCTTCTGTCTCCAAAACTTGCATTCCTTCCAGCTGTTCCTGGACTGATATTGTCTGGAGATCTTTAAGGTCAGGTTAGAATGTTGCCAGTGGGTTTTTTGTTTCTTTCAGATTTGAAGTGAGCCTGCCTTTGCTTGTTCCATGTCCCTGTAGTTGGATACCAAGTCCCAGGTAAGAGGAGTCCCTGAGGAATAAAATGATGGTAAAAACCCCCATTATCAAATGGTAACACTGGATTAAGAGTGACTTTCACTTACCCGTGGAGACGACGGCATCATCATAGGCATTTCCCTGCATCGAGGCACCTGCTCTAGCATCCAAAGGAAAACCTGAAACCAGCAAATCCCACTCACAATAGCATTCAGGCTGGAGCCTGAGAATTAAAGGCCTCCATTGTTTGGAAGGATTATTTATTTGCCTTTACCAGCTTCAAAGAAATGTGAATCTTCACTCCTCTATTGATCCTGGTTGATCAGATTAACTTTGTTTTGGATCCCTATTGAAACAAAGACAAACAGATACATTTTAGGCACTTTCATGTATAGCTTTGTTTCAATTCAGAATTCTTACTGTGGCCCCACTTCCTTGTTTTAAAGATTACTAGGCGGTTGGGGGAAAATAAGGGAATTACCATAAACTCTGCTTGCTAAATACCAACACTTTCAGGCAAATTATCTCAATTGTAAAATACTTCTGCATACCAAGTAATTATATGCAATTAAAACCCACTGTCAGTTGACTTTCCCTTGTTAATTTGTAATAGAATTACCTGTACTCAGGAAAACGCAAAGATTAGCAAGCCCTGGAAATCAAAGACATCTCTCAACACTACAAAAATGAAGCCAAACATTTATCCTGCTCTTTGGGTACTTCAGATTTCAGATAAAATTATTTAATACTTTCCTACCCTTTAATGAGCCATCAAGAGTCTGAAGGATATTTCCTTGGAGACAGAATGTTCTCAGGCCTTCTATAAACACTCAGAGGAGGAGGTTTACTGGGACATGACTCAGATCCTCAAGCTGGGATTAGCATTTGTCTGGAGGCCACACTGCAGTCTTCTTGCCTAGCTCCCTTCTTTTATCAGAGGAAGCTAAACCTGCATTTAACCCCCAGATCACAGGTCACCTGCTGCCACCCCTGGCCCAAGCAGAGTCCAGAAGCATGGATGTTAGGAGCTCAACCAAGCTCAACAATGGAGACCTGCCTTCTCAAGCCCTACCACACTGATGGTGAAGCCCAGAGAGGGGTCTTCCTCTCAAAAACCACTTCTCGGGGATGTGTGAATCTTCCCATCAAGGCCAGAGCTGTGTATAAAGGATATTTTCTTCTGCATCATAAAGCTGCAATCAACCAAACTCAAAAGGGAACACTGCTTCTAGAGAACATTAGGACTGAACACACACTTGGGTGAACAGAACGAGATCATCAGGCTCCTCTGCTCTGGGACTCCCCATAATAATCCACAATAAGATCCGTCAAACCCACATGCACCAGTCACTTTCATGACTGCTGTGACTCAGTGGTCTATGATCTATCATTAGAAATGCAAACTCCCTTTGTGTTTTACTCTGTCACAAGCATGACAACTGCTCTGTTTCTGCTATGGACTCTAAACATTATAAACACACCCTTCTGGAAGCCCTGTATTCTCTTATTCCTCAGACAACTGTGTGGAAAGACGCACTGTCCTCGCTCCTCACTGGACTGGTTTCAGGCAGCCAAGAACATCCACAGCAAATGCACAAGGTGTCCATGGGAGAAAGGAATGGGTAGGCATTGTCTACCAAGGGCATAAAAGATCCACTGAAATCTAGGGAGAACTGAGCAGAAACACGCAGCCAGTATTTGACCAGAGTAAATTTGAACATGAGACCAGATGTCCAAATGTGTCATTGAAACATGTTCTATTGGAGAAAAAACCTGATGTTCGTTTTTTAATAGATCTTCATAGGTGGCTACTTATTGGTATTTTCAAAGCTAAGATGCAGAAAGAGAAAAAAAAGTTTAAGAACCTGTTTGTGAGACTGATGTAGCCACTTGTCCCCTGTGTATCTTAAAGTCCATTTAGCTTAACCTGATGGTCTTTCTGCCATGGGTGTGGCTAATTTAGTGAGACAGGAAGCCCTCTGGAAACTCAAAAAAAGTGACTGCTACTAATAAGTACATTGTAATAAAGCTTAGTGGTTCTTCATGTTATATTTGCAACATCTGGGTGTCTAGAGAAGACAAAAAAAATCTCCAAAAGCAGTGAAACTAAGTAACAAAAGCCTACAAATCAAATCTTGTAAATATCTATCATGTTTCTATCACCCTACCAAAACCACAGCATCACATGGAAGCTAGTCCCCAAGTGATAGCTTTTTCTTTGGACTGTATATCCTTGAGTCTGTTTCTAGAAAGTCTAGAGATGCCCTGGATGAATGCAGCACTGGGGGAGATTCATCATTTGATTCATTGATGATGCAGATAAGAAGCAATCATAAGTTGCCCTGGGCCAGTGTTCACCCACAGCAGGTGGACCACACCAGGCAACCACTGACATCTAGCTGGAGACGACTGTGTGAGAAGGTTCTGCAAGGCATGTTGTAGGGATGAACTGTCTGTGCTCTAGCTGTTAGTGTGACTCTTGGGTGCTCTGCCTGCCGTAGGTGTAACTGAGACACACAGTTGGGCTGCTATTTACTGCCTGGGAACTGGAACAATCACACAACAAATGGCTGCTACTTTGAGCAAATAGAGTTTCAGATTTTAATAACCAGTTGAAACAGACGTAAGAAAGAAAACACAGTGTAAGAAGTCGGTAACAGTGCTAACATGTGTGTTCCGAAAGCTTGCTTTGCAGATTGCCAATGCAGATTGCCCTGTTGCTGAGTGCTTGAGAAGTGAAATGTTTACATTGATAGGAATTGTAAAGAGACTGCTGGTAATAATTATTAAAATGATTTGAACTGGTATATCTCATTTGTTGCAAGAATCCGATTTCTAGGGGCCAGCATGATGGCTCTGTATATAGAAAACACTTGCCATTCAAGCCTGAAGACCTGAATTCAATTCCTCAAACATATATAAAAATACTCAATGTGTTTGCAAGTACCTGTAATCCTAGCACTCCTGTGGGGAAATGGGAGGCAGACACAGGAGAATTGCCTGGAAGCTCATGGACCAGCTAGTCTGGAATATGTAGCTCACATGAAACAACAAGAGAGACCCTGCCTCAAAAAATATGTAAGGAAATAACCAACTCCTGAAAGCTGTCCTCTGACTTCCATGTACACACAGAGGTGTGTGCATACATGGAGAAATGCACAGAGAGAGAGAGAGAGAGAGAGAGAGAGAGAGAGAGAGAGAGAGAGAGAGAGAGAGAGAGAGAAGGAGGAGGAGGAGGAGGAGGAGGAGGAGGAGGAGGAGGAGGAGGAGGAGAAGAAGAAGAAGAAGAAGAAGAAGAAGAAGAAGAAGAAGAAGAAGAAGAAGAAGAAGAAGAATTATATCAGTGAACAAATAATAAATACACAATTAGGTTATAAAAATCCCCAAACCTACTCAATTTCTGATAAGAAAAAAAAACAGCTAAGTGGATTTAGTTTCTCTGACAGGTTGGCATAGGTCTATAAATATTGTGTAACATAAGGAAATATTTGAGGCACTCTAACAGAAAGAAAAATGAATACAAAACAGTGTACAATCTGTACAATCACGACTGTGTTTCTGTTTGTGTTTGCATTCCTGATGTAAGCACAGAGGATCTTGCCTGCCTGGAAGGGTTATTTCTGTTATCATTTGTGGTGTGTGTGTGTGTGTGTGTGTGTGTGTGTGTGTGTGTGTGTGTGTGTTATTTAATGTGCCCAAATTATTTTACTAAAGGAAAGAAAAAATCAATGACAGTAGATAATTTTTTTTCTCCCCATTCACTAGAACGTCTTTTGGAGAAGAGACATTTGTAACTGGTGCCCAGGGAGTCGGGTGGACGCTCCCTTGTCAGCCTTTGAAGCCATTAAGGCATGGTTTGTGTGTGTCCTTAGAGAGACAGATTAATTGAGTCTTGGCTTATGTGTGGATTGCTTCTGGATAGCCAGGCCCTTCCTCCTCTGTGCACGGTGCAGCACTGCCCCACATCAACCCTGGTTCTAATAAAAATGGCACAGACCCCAACACTCTCGTGTACCCAGTTACAATAAGAACAGCCTGGAAGCATCAAACACAGTTACATGTGATGAGACCCAGTGGACTCAGGTTTACCGTGACTCTCCCTGGAAGCAAGGTGGAGACTGGGAAGTTCTGAAGCAGGAGAGTTGACCCTCCTAGTGCCTCCTATGACCCTTCAGCCCCTCATGAGGGGTTCAACAGAAAGATCCCAAACCATAGCCTGAAATGGAGCACCCATGGCCAAGAGGTTGTCTGAGTGTCTCAGGCTTCCTGGGCATGCTGTCTAATTCTGTCCCGCCGGGAGGGCCAGGTGAGAGAGCTTCCCAAATGAATTCTATGCAAACTTGTGATGACTAACTTAGTGAATCGTGTCAAATTTTAAATTTTATTTTTATTTTATTTTTTATCAGCTGCTGGATAATTGAAGGGGAGAAGGTGCCCAACTGACATCCTGCCCCAGGCACCAGCCTGACTTGCCACAGTCGCGCCTCCCCAGACAGATGTCAAGAAGGAGTGTGGCTTCCCACAGAAGTGGTACCCCGCTCCCTGTCAAAACTTCGCAGCCCTCTCCTGCTGTCACACTTCGATCTTGTCTCTGCTCCATCAGCTCCCACTTCCAATAGAAAGTAAACATCCCCAACATGCATAATGGATGACAATCAACTTTGAAAAGAAATGACCCCCAGATTCTCTTAGAAGTTCTTATTTTGACACAGTCACATCAGTCACATATTTTTATCAAACAATTAAAGTCTCATTTACCAGCACAATAAAGTAAACCAGACTACACGTTTTCCATATTTAACTATTTTTAGAGAAAAATATCTATTTTTAGATAAGCAAATGAATAATGAACCAATCCAGTACAGCCCAACTACAGGCAGACTTGGCACTGTCAATCAGAGCCCTGAGCTTGTGTCTGCATCCCAGAGAGGTCTCCCTGTTTACTGTCCATTCAGTCACACAGTGGACTCAGCTCTGACCTGTCTGTGTCAGAATCCCCACGACAATCCAGAATTCATAAAAAAAAAAAGAAAAAAGAAAAAACAAAACACTATACTGCAAAGTTTGCCTTGAACTCTTCATTGCCCAAACCCCAAGTTTTTATAAGGTTCTATGAGAATGGCCACTGGGATGTAATGCACATATGTTATTTTAAGCTGAAGTAAAACAGTGTTCCAAAAACACAGATATAACAAATGCCTGGACAGGATATGGGAGAAAGGTCCCATAATAAGCATGTAATGTGTGAAATCCTAGTAGCCATATTGACGCAACACCAAGCGTGGAAATGAAGACACACTACACAGTGTGAGGAAGCAGAGGAAGGGCACAGACGAGTGCCACCAACAGGGAAGCCAGTATAGAGGTTCCTCAACAAGCCCAAAGTAGATGTGACCCAGAAACCCCACATCTGTGTAATGCATCCAAAGGAAATGAAATCGATGTGTCAAGTAGATACCTGTGCTTCTGTGTTCGTGATTCATGAAATCTGTCTTGTCCATCAGTAGATGAGCAGACAAGGAAATGTGGCACCATTATGCATGTGACACCATGAAGCTCGCACAAAGGAAAATTATGTTATTGGCCACAAGACTGTGCCTGGGGAATATTCTCTAGATGAAATGAACCAAACTCAGAAAAGCAAACATTACAGGATCTGATCTCACTTGCACTGGCCGTAAAACCTCTGAACTTTCCAAATCAGAGTAGCATGTGGATATCAGGAGTTAGTGCAGACAGAGGGGAAGGCAGAGGCACCGGCCAAAGGTGCACAGTCTGAGGCTGGAGGGGTAAGGCTACCTCCAGGCTCTGTCTTTTAGATGGGGTTATCTCCTGGTCCTGCCTGGCCCACAGTCAGGACAAATCTCTCTCACCCGCCAATCCCGCAGCTGCTTGGACCCAAATAAACACACAGATGCTTATATTATTTATAAACTGTATGGCCGTGTGGCTCAGGCTTCTTGCTATCTAGTTCTTATATCTTAAATTAACCCATTTCTATTAATCTATAAGTTGCCATGTGGCTCATAGTTTACTGGTACTTTACATTCTGCTCCTCATGGTGGCGGCTGGCAGTGTCTCCTGACTCAGCTTTCCACTTCCCAGACTTCTCCTCTCTCTTTGTCCTGCCTATACTTCCTGCCTGGCTACTGGCCAATCAACACTTTATTTATTAACCAATCAGAGCAACACATTCACAGCATAGAGAACATCCCACAGCACTGTCTCTCTCTGGAGGCAAGAGTGGAGCGTGGAAAGGGCAGGGCCTTGTGCTCCCTCACTCTCAGAAACACCTGTCAGCATAGATGTTTCCTTGGGGCCACCTGCAGTGGTCCAGTCTGAACCATGTACTGACCTTAGGAAGGGGGCTGGCCAGCCTGGCCTACATGCCCAGAACTGACATTTCTTGGAGGCTTTTGAAGAGTGACTGTTTTGTCCAAGGTAACATGCACTTGAAGGGTTCATCTTGGAAAGTCTGGAGGGCCCCTAGTGTCAGTGAACTGGCTATTCAAGCCCAGAAAAGTCTTTAACAAACACTGTGAATCCCAGCATGCCTTGTGCATAGTCATCAGGGGTAAATATTTGTTTAGTAGCCATTTATTCATCTGTGATGTAACTCTGCTCCAGGAAAACCTGTGTGTACTCTTGGTACCTGACACCCACCACCCATTGAGGCCAAAACTCCAGTTGGGTGAAGTCATTGGCAGTTGAAGTTTTCAACAGACATGAGAATGATTCCTCAAAGACCTTCTGCATGTTCTTCTGGGAGTTTTTAAAGTCCCTGATCCACTTTATGTGATGCTGAATGACCCACTGAATATCGGCTTCACTCCAGTTCCCAAGTCTGGAGCATGCACATTCCTTTAGTCATGCTACTTAACTACCTCACTGTACATGCAGTAAGTGGCCTGTGCCACAGCAGGAGCCTTTCAGATATCTCCGTGAGTGCTTTATGCTGAAAGTCTGTGACTTCCACCGAGAGTCACAGTGAAGATAAAAGTGATTGCTGTGGTGTCTGGATTTTCTTTCTAATGCTGTGATAAACACTATGACCAAAAACAACTTGGAGAAAAAGAGTTCATATCAGTTTACAAGTCTACATCACATTCGGTCATAAAGGGAAGTCAGGGCAGGGTAGGAATTCAAGGCAGGAACTCAAGTAGGAGCCATGGAAGACCATTGGCTTGCTCCCCATGCTTTTTCTCAGCCTGATTTCTTAAAGCACCCAGGACCACCTAGCTGCCCAGAGGTGGTACTTTGCATTGTGGGCTGGGCCATTCCTTATTTGCCATCAATCAAGAAAGTGACCCTTAGATTTACCCATGGCCAAATCTGGTGGGAGTGTTTTCTCAACGAAGGTTCCATCTTCCTAGATGACCTTGCCTGGTGCCAAGTTGACCAAAACAAACAAACAAGAAAAAAAAAACCTAGCACACTTAAGTTGACCCTGTGGTATCCCCACTTGTTTCTTATTCTGGATCTCATTGTATATGCCAAACTTTGTAATTTTGAATCAGTGGTATGACTGTTATCTGACGACTTAAGGAAGAACTCTGAGAATGACCTTGGAAAGGTGGTTCTTTGTGTCTTGTCCTTCCTGAGAAGACAGAGTTTGCAGTTCATCGAGTCAGCTGGAGACGACAGAATCAAGTCTTGACAATGAATATGGCTTTTCAAACTCCCATTAAAGCACAAGCAAAACTTCCACTTTCTTACGTGCCTGTGTGTTTGCCTGCATGGAGGTACGTGCACCATGAGAGTGCCGAGTATCAACAGAGGTCAGAAGAGGGGGTCGGATACTCTGAGACTGGAGCCACCAACAGTTATGACCTACCACATGGATGGTAGGAACTGAACTTAGGTCCTCTTCCAGAGCAGCGAATGCTTTTAACTGCTGAGCCTTCAGCCCTCAAAAGTCTTATCTTGATAGTCAGTCAATACAGTTCAGAAAGTGGAGCTGTTTTCCCTCAAGGGCAGGGCAAAAGGGTCCCCTTGTGACACAGTGCTGACATCCCAATTTCTCATGAGGCTAAGATAGAAAGATAAGACATTCAAGGCCAGCAGGGCTACAGAGTTGGTTCAAAGCCTGCCTGGGCAATTTACTGAGACTCTATCTCAATCTTAAATGAAAAGAAGGGAGGGGTCTGGGTGTAACTTGGAAGTGAACTTAAGTCTCCAGCACTGGAGACAGAACAGATAAGCACACCCTTCCCACTCATGCACTCACCAGGCAGCATCTGCATCTGACCTCATTACCACAACCACCTCTGTTTTCCTTAGAGGAAGGTGAGTGACAGAGGAGAATGAAAGAGAACTCCAGGGCTGGTGGAATTGGATCTGACCCTCAGTCTCAGCTTCCTCTTCACTCCCACTAACTGTGACTTAGAGCTTGTGTGCAGCCATCATCCTGCCTTCAGCTGCTTTGGTCCTACAGTTCAGATGTGCATGAACCTCTTGGCACCCCCTCTGACATTACATCCCCACCTGCTCTTTCCAGAAACCTACGGGTTCCCAGATTGCCCCGAGAGCGAGCAAAGCCCACTTCACTCCTGTATCACAGGCATCCATATGATGACTAGGCCTCAGCTCTCCTCCTGCATCCCTTAATAAGCCCCATGCTGTGGCTTCACTCATGTCCTCCAAGGATCCCACACTTGTCTAGGACTGTGGAACACTCTCCTGTTCTCTGTGTAACAAACCCAAGCCATTGTTCAAACCTTGAGTCAATGGTGACTGCACACCTTCCCTTTTGACAGATTCATAGCTGTCCCCACTGAGTATAAAGTCTCAACTTGAGTGTGACTATAAAGTCTCTCAGAGTATAGTCAGGAGGCAGAAATGACACTTGCAATTGGGACAGAGAAGATTGTTTGTGAAGGACTCTGAACTAGGTGTTGCTGTGGATAGAAGTGTGATCCCCACAGTGCAAATGTCGGATTCTGGATCCCTGGTATGTCTCACAATGTGACCTTGTTTGGAAATCAAATCTTCATGATATAATTAGTGAAGATGAAGGCAGTTTTGAATATGGTGGGCCCTGGTCAGATGTGACTGATCTCCTTATAGGAGAATGACCTTTGGCTTGGCATGGTGTTACACACACCTGCTAATCTCAACACTCAAAGGCTAAAGCTGCCTTTGAGCAATCAAACTCAAGGCCAATTTGAGCTATATACTGAGATTTTGTTTCAATAAACAACTAAGAAGTAACATTAGAGATGAAACAGGGACTGCAATGCCAGTTCTACCAATTAAGGACCACAAGATTGCCCGAGAACAGGTAAAACAGAAACAGAGATACCTAGAGCAGAGCCCCCACCCTCACCCCCAGCAGCTAAAAGAACTCATCCAGAAGACACCTTGATTTGGGGCTTCCAGCCGCCAACCTGTGAGACAAACCCAATCTGTGGTATCTGGATGTAACCTCCCTGGAAGTGGAACACAATGAAGAAATAGTAGCAAAGGAACATTCAATGCATTAAGGGGTATGGCCACTTTCTCTAGTGATAAGATGAGCAGCAGATGTAAACCATGGAAGGAAAGATTTAGTTTGTGCAATTTCAGGGCTCTGCCCATTGGCTCCACACACACAGGTAGGACATTACAGTGCCAAGAACATGGTGAAGAGGTCAACCAGGGCCCCCAGACCCTCCCCTGAGCCACCTGCCAAGGTCTTACCCCTCAGTGACTTTGTTCTTCCAGCGAGGTCCCTCCTCCTAATGCTTCTAGAACCTTCGAGAACAGTACCACCAGCTGGGGACCAAAATAACTGACGAGCATTTCATAGTCAAATCGTAACAGAAAAGGGAGAAAGGGGGTGGGAAAGGAGGGAAATAAGTACAGGACACAGCTGTACCCTAGGGCTGAAGAGCCAAAGACAGGATGAGAAATAGCAAAGGGCTATCAGAGCTGACACTCAAGGCAGCAGTGCTGCTGGGCTGTTTCTGGGCTCTCAGCGGGATGACAATGGACCCTCTAACATCAGAAGTCCTGGGGAACCCAATGTCAGGAAGGCTCTGCTCTCTGGTAAAGCCTGTGGTTGGGTTGATTCAGAGTAGGTCAGGGAATGAACCCTCATTCTCTCCTCGACTTGCAGGCTGCTTCTGGTACCCCACTGGCAGACTGAAGAGAGAGAGGAGGGCATGCAGAGCCCTGGCTACACACTGGGCAATGGGAAGCTGAGTTGAAACGTAATAGCTGGTGTATGGCCCAGTTCATCCTCCTGCCTTGCAGAATCATTAGGTGTCTGTGTGTGTGGCACTTAATGTCTAATTTAGACGCTTAAGATACTTGGACAGCTAATTTGTCTTAGCTTCCCCCACAGCACAAACGCCGTCTATTTCTTACAGCAGTTCTCCACAGGCTTAAGAGAATAAATAGATAAAAAGAAAATTAAGGACTGGGTGGTGGGGAGGTGGAAGGAGGGGGAAGGGAGTATCAGGCCATCAGGAGTTGGCAGCAGGGGTGGTGGCGGGTTGGAAAGGAAGGCCCCGGTGAGAGGTCGCCTGGCATCCCTGCCCCTCACCGTACATGTGGCCTGGTAAGCAAGTGCCAAGGTTCTAAGCCAGGGCATGTTACAAACCACTTAACTCAACCCTAGAGATAGCATCATAGTCCAGCTTTCAGAAGGATCAGTGATCCTTCACCACTGCTGCCACCGACAGCGGTCATTAATGTGCTGGCACTGAGGCACAGCTACGGGAAGGCAGGACTGGGCTCCGACTGTTTATACTGGAGTCATTTCTTAGCCAAGCCTAGATTGGGAACTGCGGACCCAGGCAAGTTCTCTCTCATGATGGCAGGAGGACCACTCTTCCGTAAGTGAAAGAAAATGGTGCTGATGTAAAATGTTTGCCAATTTCTATGCCAGAAACAGTGTTATGGAAGTGAAATTGGCGTTGATGCGAGGAAGAACAGCGACAAGTCTGACATCGTGTCCGGATGCATTTATCTGTGTGTTCTACAGGCTGGATGTCTGTAGCGAAGGTCAACAAACCCTTGTGGAGAGTTAAAATCCATGACTCAGTTTTGTCCTTCAGTTATTTCTTAGAGGACCCTAGTCAGTCATGTGGATGTCTGCTGAAAGGTCATCTGGTGTAGAAGATGGATGGACAGCCTGTTGGCTGTGTGGGGGCATGGAGGATGGCTCTGGAATGGAGGAGCCTGTAACAGAATTTATGGAAGTATGGGACGTGAGGAGGAAGGAGACTTTGCCTATGATGGCATTGCACTTGGTCATGGTATGTTACTTCCTTTGAACTAACTTACTCTTGGAAATGAGTCTGTCAGAAGGCAACACTCCATCCTCTTCTTTTTCTCCCTTGACACTCATCCTGCCTTTTCTTTGGAAGTACCCAGGGGTGTGTGCACACAGAGATCTCCCAAAGCTCATAAAATGTTAGTAGGCCAAAAGGCCAGAAGGCCAGGAGGGCTGAACCACAGCATGCATTTCCTGCGGCATTAAAAAATGAGGGAAGGAACTAGAGGAACCCAGAAGAGAACTCCAAATTGTGGAACCTCTCTAGAAAATTACCTGGGCTGACAGATAAGTGAGAAGAAAGATTATAGCCAGATAGCTCAAGGACCCTGGGTCCTGCCTGTGTTTATCTGTAAGACCAGCCTTGAAAAATGCTGGTACACCACAGATGTTTTCAGGATTTCTCAGAAGTTTCCAGATACTCACTAACCTTTAAGATACTAGTTTATTGGACGTTTTTGTTGAGTTGATATCCCTAAAGTCCAGAAAACAGATTTTAACCCATTAACCTATGAGGTCTCTTATGCACATCCCTTCACATCCTGGCATGTGTTAAGCTTTTCACTGAGTTACATTTTATAGGCATGTGTTTGTCAATAGATGTTTTGAGGGACTTATAGTATGTCAGCTTTTATCTACAATGATATAAATGTTTGTGGGATGATACAAAGTCCTATCACTGTTTGGCCTAAATTTTAAACATTTTTGGAAGTGTCAAGCACAAATATGACATTTTGTGTTTCCCATCCTTCCGTCCTGTGAGTATCATTTCCTCTGAGGGTCTGACTGGGAACTCAGCTGTGGATTTGCTCAGATCTGAGAAGTGCGTATCATTGCTCAGCTATTATCTCAAATTCTCTCCAGTTGTTACTGTCACTTGTTATATGGAGGAAGATGTGAAGAAAATTCATAAGTAGTCGGCAAGCACATTCACATCATCCTGCTTGTTTGGAAGAAAGATGCTATTGTAGCCATAATTGAATGTGATTAAGTTTATATTATAATAAACCTACTGTTGGTTGTTGAAGCATCCATTTCAAAATGCATGGCTATGGTAAAACTCAGAGATCCTCAGAAGAAACAGAATTTAATAATTCTTATCAACTTACATGGCAATGCTGCCCACACCTGAACTTAAAGTATTTGGTGAACAAATCATCCTGGAACATGACATCTGGGGAGGGGGGTCTCATTTTCTCCTTTCTCTTCAGCAAGGTGGCATGTCTTCTCCACAGACATCTCTCCCCATCCATATGTAAGTGTTCCTGCTGAAGCTCCTACCTACCACAGACAGAGCAGAAATAAGAAGGTTCTTCAACCCAAGAGAACAGGAGACAGATGGGTCAGGTTCCAGAGCCAGACAGATTCCAGCAGGCCCACTAGTCTGTAATTGAAGTCTCTGCAATAGACATACTGTGTGGGATGTATCTGGATACAGGTGAAACTCAGAGCTTCCCAGGAAAGACAACAGCTGGGCATTATCTGTTCTCACTTTTGTAAGAAAGAGGAAATGGTGTAGTACACAGTTTAGGATCCAAAGGTGGTTCAGTTTGAAGTCTTTATCAGGCTACCTTCCATTTCCATAGTTTGTTACCCACATAACCAAAGGACTTCGCACCATCAGGAGAGGTCGGAGAAGCACCCTGGTGTTTGGCACTGGGGAGCTCAGGGGAGTTCCTGATGCAAACATATATCCACAACCAATGCAGAACACAAGTGAATCCCCTCACAGTCAAGACGTGTGTGGGGGTGGGGTGAGGGGGTGCACCACTAAGTAAATGAAATGCTTACAGCATAAACTAGATTTACATGATAAAAAGTCAGGGAACATTAATTCACAAAGGGCCCCTTGTACACAGCAGAAGAGCAACAACCTTTGCAGGATGGGATGCTGCTGCTCACCCCTTGGTAGTCCATCCCCCATGTCCCCAGATCACTCTGTTTGAGCCATCCAGGAAACAGCTACAGATGCTGAGAGCTAAAGATCAGACCTGAAACTGCAAAGTCCTCACAGCAAGTTATCAGAGGTCTGCCTGGTACTTGGCAAACAAGACGGTCTACCTTTTAAACAAATAATTCATTAGGTAATTAAATTCAAGCGAGATTACACTAATTAAATATACACTGCTGTTGAATCATAATTTCTATGTGCCTGAGTTAAAGATGAGCAATCTCTTATTGCAGAGAGGGGAGAGAGGGGGAGGGGACAGAGAGAGAGAGAGAGAGAGAGAGAGAGAGAGAGAGAGAGAGAGAGAGAGCCTTAAAATAAGTTCTCCGTGGGTGGAAGAATGGATTTATACGCTCTTCACATAGTTCATTTCAAGAGGAAAAGACGTAAAGGGGTGGGGCTCTTGTCTAGAAATTTCCGCTAATGTTCTGAGCTCCCTTCAGGCTAGGGTTAGTAGACCAGCCATCCCATTCACAAGCCTCTCCAGCTCAGGAATCAACCTTACCCACCCTTAAAAAGCAGCAGCAACTGGTGTATCTTCTGGTCCCAAAGGAAAGGTCACCCAGCTCCTTGCTGGCCCAATGGATGGCCACAGCCCTGGAGGGAAATCAGAAGTCTCTTTGTCTACAGGCCTGTGCTCTGGCCGCCTCACTCTAATGACATTCCTAGCCTCTACAGCATCGTCATCCTCCCTGGCGTTCACAGGGCTCAGAAGTCCCACTGGCTTTGATCTGCGATCTCAGCTGCCGGGAGCTGACAGTCCTCTGCGTGGCAGCCCGGGTTTCATTTGTCAGACACGCGTTTGCTAGCTTAGGGGAGCAGGAAGCAACACCTGTACTGCAAGAATTTACATGGCCTTGCTCTGGGATGGGATTGATTTGGGACGGGTGAAATACAAACACAAACTAATTAAAAACTGCATAATGGAGCCCTACAGGAACACGGCGGGAAAACAAATAAAGACAAGCGCAGCTGGCGCTACGATTGCGCTTCTGCCCCTGGGCGACCGTCGGGTGACATCAAATTATAAGCCCTGAAAACCTTCATTCACACCGTCGCTGTTGATGGTATTGGAGGCATAATGGGAGTGATCTGGTTAATTAAGGGGAAATTTATAAAATATTTACGTGTGTGCACACGCATGCAATCCCCATCATCCGATTCCGGGGACGCTGATATCTTGTTACTCTGGACTGATCCACTGAGGTCTAGTCCACTCCGCTGCCCTTCCTCCCCTGAGATGTTCAGGCCTGGATCTGCTGGCACCCGGGAAGTGCAGCTCTGGGTTCTCCAATGGTGCTCCACACAGGCCCGCCGCCGGCTGGGCTTAGTCCTAGCCAGTGGCGATTCCTGCCACGCAGGGCTTCCTCCCTAGGCGGGGAACCAACAGTGAGTCGCTTCTTTTGAAGCGTTTCCTCCAGGTTTCCACGCAGTCACTAGTGCAGACTCGGCAGCTTATTCCGCAGGACTGGCTCACGCGGCACCAGCCACAATCCCGGCAACTACCTACAAGGCGACTCGCCCCGCCAGTGTGTTTCACTGCTATCAGCGACACTTGTTTGTGGTCATCAAAATCTCCAGCTCTTCGTATGACCTCTGGCTTGATGCTGCAAGACAAGGCAGGAGACTGGCTTAGGGTCCCCTGGACCATGGGACACCACCATGAGGGTGAGGAGCGGAAGCTGCAGCAACAAGCTTCCTTGTGGTGTTCGGGATTTGATCCACAGCGGACCAATAGATATTTGCCTTAGGGTGGCAGCCCGCAGCGTCCGGGCCCTTCTGAGAAAAGTTGATAAGTCCTAATGATACTTAACAAGACCTGTAAATAAACCTGCGCAAGTCGGGTGGAGAGTCCCTGTGGCTTTGGCCAGGTTAGCCCAGTCTCCCCGCCCCCAAACCCCCGCCCCCCGCCGCCGCCACCCCTCCCCCAACACAGGGTTTCTCTGTGCAGCTTTGGTCCCTGTCTTGAATCTCCAGCCCCTGTGGCTTTGGCCAGGTTAGTCCAGTCTTTTTTTTTTTTTTTTTTTTGTCTCTTTTTCCTGAGACAGGGTTTCTCTGTGCAGCTTTGGTCCCTGTCCTGAATCTCGAGTCCCTGTAGCTTTGGCCGGGTTCACCCAGTCTGTGATGGGAGACCTGGCGGAGCTGTCCTCATCCCCAGAACCCCAACAGCCACTTTGAGTAACAGGGCTTCTGTCATTTGCATTCGGATGGGAGCTGTTCTGCTCCCTTAGTGAAGCCAGAAGCTGTCCCTAAAAATGACTTCCGACCCTGGCCTCCCCTGCACAGCACACACCCTGGCAAACAGTGGGTGGTGAGTTTTGAAGAAGTAAGACTGTCAGCTAGAACGTTGTTAGCTTGATTAATCTCAACTTTAACTAAGTAAATCCCTGGGGGGAAGGACGTGAGAGGAAGCAGGGACTACCTACTAACAATGAAGCCCTGGGAAAGACAGCACTAAAACCCAAGTTTTTCTCATGCAGAAAAGTGTCCCCAAAGAACAAGTTTCCATCAAGCCTTAAGATCCAGTTAAAAGCCAGCTTGATCCTAAGGTGTCTATGTACCCTTAGCCCTCTTGCCGGCTCATCCCTACCACTGCCCCCCCTTCTCTAGGGAGGCTTACTTCTGCCCCAGAAGGGTCACCAGAGAGTCCCAGCCCCCTGCTCTGGGTTTCTCTCAAGGCTCTGTGTCTTCCAGACCTTATCAGGGACTCCATCCAGTGCATGTCTGAATCCATCTTGCAGAGACCCCCAGGTCTGAATTTCTTCTGCTTGCTTTACCTAACACCTACAGGGAAGACCCCTAGCAAGACTCTCTTGCTAGAACCTCCCATCATCATGATCAAGTTAAAGAAGGCTGCCTCGAGTTCAGGAAGAAGATATTCCTAACTAAGGGGTCTATGGGTTCTGGTGGGATGGGCAGGTGCAGCTCCATGACCTTCACCGGAGGTCTCCCTATTCTGTCTGCTCCATCCTGGGTCCAAAACAGGGGGTGAGCAGATGTGCCTGGCCTGACTTGGACAAGTGTTGTTCCCCAAACAATGATACTAAAGTAAGACCTCTATAGGATGTCTAGACCTGGAACCCTTCTTCCAGCATGGAAGAGATGCCATCAACTTGGCCCTGATTTTCCATTGTATGTTAAATTTTTTGGGAAAGGGACTTCTTAGCAATCAAAGACGGGGGCTTCTAGCTTCTGCTTGACACCCCCTCCAGCTGGAAGATTGGGGGATTTTATGACTCTTGTGTTCCCCCCGGTTGCTGTCTACACCTCTCTGTTGCTTCCCCATTCCTGGGTGCAAGTTTCAGGGTGAGAGGGGCCAAGGAGAAAGAAAAGAGGGCCCACAGTCTCTGCTAGCACCTTCCAGAACTGGTTTTAAGTACAGTGTCTTTCTTGTAGCCCCAGCTCTGGTCAACAGCAAAGAATGGACAATAGTCAACTTTCCCACAACTTCCCTCCCTCCCTCCCCGAATCAAGTCCACATCCATGTTGCTGCCAAGTCCTGAAGGAAAATTACCAGATGTGCTCAGCTGGATCCTCTTGCGCTATCTTGTTGAGTTTCCACTCATTTCTAGTCTGTGGTGCAGGTGACCTACATAGAGCACAGATAAGCACCACTGCTGTGCCACGGGGGTGGGGTGGAGGGGGACAAAGTACCCCCAGCTCCTTCCTGAGCCCCCAGTCCTAGAGGCCCTAGACCTGCAGGTCAGGTGGGAGGTTGTGAGGAGTGATAAGGCAAGCTGGTGATCCCTCTGTCAGTACTGGCAGGAAGATATGTTTGGACTGACTTTCCCACCTCATCCTCTGAGGTAACACCTCAGGTCTTATCTTACCTGTATTTACTTGTCATCTGAAATGCCACTCTGGGTTCACTGAGCCAGAACAATGGCCAGACCTTTTTGTCACACCATAACTTCCCTGCAGTGTTGTGCTTGTGTGGAGTATGTGGAAGAGACAGACAGGACTCCAAGTTTCTGGTTAGAAGGTGACTGATGGGCTGGGAACCAGGAAGAAGTTGGTCAGAGCTTTGCAAGCCTGAGCCCTGGGTGTTCCCTCATGGTACCCTGCAGTCTGGGTTTCTGGGGGTAGTGGCATGAAGTAGGCAGGGACAGATGGAGGAAGCAGCCTGAACAAGAGAGAAGACCTAAACCAGAGCAGAGGAAGGAAGCCCAATTTCCCAGCTGGTAATTAGTTACTACTTTTACCAGCTGTATCATGGCTAATGACAGGCCAGGCTCAGTGTCTGTTCTCAAGCCCTGCAAGTGAGGCCCTCCTGGTGTTGCAGGAGTTTGGGTGTCTAGGCAAGAAGGTGGGCTTTAGCTGGTGTCCAGGGTCCTGCTGGCCTGGACAGCCGCAGCAGCACAGTATGCGGGCTCATGGTCAGGCTTGCCCCTGAAGCCCTGAATTCACTAAGGCTGACACCAGAGCCTGCATTTGAAGCTCCCCCAGGATGATGGGACACACTCGGGCCTGTGCCATCTCATAGACAGTGGCATCCAAAGTGGCCCTAGCAGTGAAGGCAGGTATCTGGACATTTTGGTTCAGCACTTTCAAGACTAATCTAAGAAACCCAGCGCAGAGGCATCCCGCTCTTAACCATCATCCCTAACGCCTGAGAGAGGAGGGTGCCTTCAAAGTCTGCCTCTAGAACCTAGTGGCCAGGCCCCAGGCAGCCCATAATGGCTGCCAGAGCTTCCAAATTGATCTAATTCTTATTCTTCCAGCGTCTGAGATACGAGCTGGCCAGCAGAGCGAGGGGGCGGGGGAGGGGGAGACGAGGACGAAAGGGGAGGGGAAATTAAGGCCAGGGTCCCGGTAGACGTCCTGTCCCATGGCTGGTCGCAGCGCCTCCTCAGGTACCTGAGCTCCACACAAGTTTACTCTCCGCATCCGCACACCCAGTGGACAAACGCGGGCGCCGAGGCCATGCAGGCTTCTCCGAAGCCGGGAGAGGGTATTAGACGCTGCGGGCAAGATTCGCCAGTCCTTTTACCTTGCGAAGGTCTGTCCACCCTCCTCCACTCCTTTTCCCCTCCCTCTAGGATCCCTCCGGCCACAGCGACTTCTCAGCTAACTTGCCCATTTTTTCAAAGTTTTTATATTTGGAGAAACCTACAGAGCCGCGGCCACACACATCCCGCTTCTCCAAGTGCAAGGAGGCCAGCCATTTCCAGAGGATCTGTTAATAGGAAGTGAGGCCAGGGGGACGACCGACCCACCCTGCATCCGAGGTGTCACGCCACGCCTTGATTCATCCCAGCACTTCAGCCAAATATGTCCCACGGAGGTGCGGCAGAGCCTGCCACAGAAGAGCGGCCGCTCGCCATAGACTGTCCCCTGGCCTCAGGCCTCTTTCCCTGCCGCCCCAGCTGCAGAAACGCAACCCCAGAGTTGCTTTTGTTAAAAGGGGGTGGGGGGACAGATCCCAAATGCAAAACCGGGTATCAGACAGCTGTAAACCGGTGTCGACAGGTTGTCAAAAGCCGCGGGGGCTGGTTAGGAAGGAGGCTGCGGCCTCCGGACCCACACCAGCAGCCCGGCCGCGCGCGCCCACCGGAGGAGGAGGTGGCCCGGCGGGCGCGGGGCACCACGTGCTCGCCGTGAGGGGCGGGAGCGGCCAGAGAGGGCGGGCTGGAGGCAGGGAGGGGGCGGGAGGGGAGCCAGGGGCGGGGCCTGTGCTCAAGGGGATGCCAATCAAAGCATCAACTTCAAATTGTGTCTGAGAGCCCCGCCGCCGAGCGGAGGGCGGCCGCCGCAGTCGGCGCGCGATCTCGGATCCGGGCGCAGCCGGGAGCCGGGCGCCGCCAGCCAGCACAGGGCCCAGGAACAGCAACCGGCCCCCGCCCCCCGGGCCCGCCCGAGCGCGCCCGGCCCTCAGCCCGCATCCCCTCCGCGCGGCATCCCTTCAGGTCCCGTCCCGGTCTCGCTGTCCGGGCTGTTAGTGTTGCCCTCCGTCACCGCCGATCCCGCGGACATGTCCTTCCCGCAGCTGGGCTACCCGCAGTACCTAAGCGCCACGGGCCCAGGCGCCTACGGCGGAGAGCGCCCCGGGGTGCTGGCTGCGGCCGCGGCTGCTGCGGCCGCCGCCTCGTCGGGCCGGCCGGGGACTGCGGAGCTGGGAGCAGGCGCGGGAGCGGCCGCAGTTACCTCGGTGCTGGGCATGTACGCCGCGGCGGGACCGTACGCGGGCGCACCCAACTACAGCGCCTTCCTGCCCTATGCCGCCGACCTCAGCCTCTTCTCGCAGATGGTGAGTGCTCCCGCCTCCCGCGCGCCCTCCCGGCCCGCGCTGGCGGGAGATCACCGCGCTCGGGGACAGCCGGAGCGGCTGGCCCAGCGGGGAAACCGAGGACCCGCAGGCAATGTCTGGGAAAGGAGCGGGAAGGGTCCAGCGGAGGGGATCCCGCGGTTGAGGCCTCGTCCCCCTTGGGACTCGGGAGTGCCCAGAGGCCCAAGCAGTGACCCCCGCGCTCTTGGGAGGCTGAAAACCGGAGCCTGAAAAAGGGTCACGCGCTAGTAGAGAGAAGCCTCAGGAGCAGGCCGGAGAAGGCAGCAGGCACCGGAGGTCCGGGGCAAATTCGCCTGGCGCGGCCGGTGAGACTGGGCAGGCCGGCCGGATTCCCGCAGCAGCCAGGGCCGCTTTACCAACCCCTGGCCAGGCGGCGGGATTCGCCTGGGCGATGCTTGAGCTTTCCATTGGGCCCAGAAGACTTTGCTTCTCCCTCTTTGGCAGAGCAGAGACAGTTGCCCTCGACTTTGCCAAAAGGAAGCGGTTAAACCTAGTGGAGTCGGTCAAAAACATCCCAACAAACAATAGACATCAGCAGAGCAGAGGTCTCTTAATGGCGTGTGTAGGAAATCATAGGGATCGGAGATTAAGAAATACTAAGTTGACATAAACTCTGGCTTCCGAAACGGTGTTTGCCTTTACTTTCGTAAGTTGCCAAAGTTTTCGTTTCATTTGAACCGAAAGGAAAGCCCTTCTCTACCCGTGTTACATAAGGTAGAATTAAAGGAGCAATGTCGCAGGGCTTAAAAAATAAATGGTGCCCTCCAATCTCCGGTCCCAGTAGGTGTCAGATGGGGGAGGGGGTGTAAATTTAATTCTCCGCAGGAGCATGGGCCAGTCTGTCCTACCAAACGATCAATTTTCCTTGCTCTGACTGAAAGGTCCGGCTGCTTAAACTTGAGGCCGCTGGTAAATTGCGAGGTAGGCGCGGGAGGCGGCCCCCACGGCCCTGCTATCTTCTGGATAGCGCAATTTCCATGAACCCCGAATTATTATCTCCTCTCCGGATAAACAGACCAGACCAGATTCCCTAGAAGGCTGGCCTCTAACTGTGCAGGAGCAAAGCGGCCGGCGCGTTTTCCCGCAACTTTTCTTGTAGTTTAGAAAGAAAGCCTGTTTCTCAGTGGTCAGGCCAGCCGCCTTTCTGATGCTCCCAACCAGGAAGATCAGACCCCATTTTGTTCGGATAGCCTAGATGCCCCGGGAGCGATGAGAGATTTACAAGGTGCCCTTTCAGAAAGAATTCCCAGTAGAGACGAGTCCAAAATTTCTCCTTTACGATTACAACTAAAATACTTTTGAAAAGCAAGAAGTCTGTTTTACAACGACAAAGCCCCAACGAATTTGGGCCACAGAAGCCTTTTCCGAGCGGCCTCGATCACTAAACTAATTAGTCAAAGAAATATGCTTTTTATAACTTTCTTAGGGCTCCGACTTCTCCTTTGCTAACTTGGCGACTGGATCTTTATTTTAAAAACGGAAGATGAAGGGTTTTGTTGTATTTTGTGTGTGTGTTTTTGTTTTTGGTGTGTGTGTGAGAGCAAGTGTGAGTGTGAGTGTGTGTGTGTGTGTGTGTGTGTGTGTGTGTGTGTTTAACAGAAATTTTGAATACAGATGTGAGCCATTTGGGAATGCTGCCTATGTGCTTGTGGGGGAAGGAGGATCTAGTCCCTTGTGGTGAAGCAGGGAAGGTCCACAGGAGAATATTGTTGTTTAGTTTTGTTTTCTCTTTAAACTAAAGGGACAATAAAATTTGTCCCTTAAGGTGTTTGTGTTACCTCCAGGTCTCCTACCAGGTTCTTGGAAAGTAAGCTTAAATCCAAAGCCTCAGTGGAAGCCTAGCTTTCCAATCTTTTATGATCCGGTATTTGGAACCCAAAAGATAAAATTGTGAGCGAGCGTCTGTCTGGGCAATTTATGGTAATAATGAGGCCTAATGAGGCTGTTAGAAAGATAAAATGTTATTTACCAAAAAACCTGATGGGATAATTTGACTTGCTGTGTTTTACTACTGATGATAAAAAGAATATTGATTGCAAATAAATCATGGCCTCTAAATGCCTGCAAACAGTTTGTGTTTGCTCCGCCGCAGATCAAAGTCAAACTTAAGCGATAGATAAAGTAGTCCGAAGAGGCCCAGGAAACTGAACCGGTTCCCCTGAGCTGCTGCTGCCTGTGGCTGCAGGGCCTGGCGTTAATATTTTACAGGATAAGCTCTCCTTTTGTATTGAAAAAAAAAAAGAAAAAACAACTTTTTGTCACTGTTGCCAAGGATGGCCAGGATTAAAATTTTAAATTACCTGTCACCACTACAGACCTCTAAGTGTGAGTGTACCATTATATGCAGATTAATTTGGGAGGCCAAAGGAGGACTCTGCTTCCATTTTAAATTACTAGGGAATTTATACTGAAAAAAAAAATACCCTGGGTAGTTTATTTTGATTGAGTCCTTCAAGGTAGGAAGGAGGGGCCTTGAGTTTAGGGTGCTTCACTTTGGAGAAACTGTTTCATCGGTCTACGTAAAAGGTTCCCTCTCCAGCTTCTGTAAGCTGAACTTGGAAATCTGAATTTTGTGAAGGGTTAGTGTTGGGGAACCAGGGTCCTAGGAAGATCGGGGTGGAGGGGGGTGGGGGAAGGGATCATGCTGTCTTCTAAAAATCCAGGAATTCTAAAAGTTTTTCTAGAGTTAACCACAGGGGGAAAAAAACTGTTTAGTGGAGATCCAGCGCCCACAACACAATTTAAAGCTCCAGCCCTCCAGATGCCATGGTTCTCCAAAAACAGTGGTGTGTGTGTGTGTGTGTGTGTGTGTGTGTGTGTGTGTGTGTGTGTTCCTTTTCTGAGCCCGGTGAATCAGGTGCCCGAGAGGCCCCCAGGGTCCACAGGAGCCTAGATCTTCTTTTCCTAGCAGCTGGAACTCATCTCTCCTCTCTCTTTTCTCCCTCTATTTCTTTTTTCTCTCTTCTCTCTTGCTCTGCGGTTGCTTCAGGGCTCTCAGTATGAACTCAAGGACAACCCAGGGGTGCACCCAGCCACCTTCGCAGCCCACACGACGCCTGCTTATTATCCCTATGGCCAGTTCCAATACGGAGATCCTGGGCGGCCCAAGAACGCCACGCGCGAGAGCACCAGCACGCTGAAAGCCTGGCTCAACGAGCACCGCAAGAACCCGTACCCCACCAAGGGCGAGAAGATCATGCTGGCCATCATCACCAAGATGACCCTCACGCAGGTCTCCACCTGGTTCGCCAACGCGCGACGCCGCCTCAAGAAGGAGAACAAGGTGACATGGGGGGCGCGCAGCAAGGACCAGGAAGACGGCGCCCTCTTTGGCAGCGACACGGAGGGCGACCCGGAGAAGGCCGAGGACGACGAGGAGATCGACCTGGAGAGCATTGACATCGACCAGATCGACGAGCGTGATGGTGACCAGAGCAACGAAGACGAGGAGGACAAGGCTGAAGTTCCTAGGGCGCGCGCAGCCCCTCCCGCCCTAGCTCGGGACCAGGGCTCGCCGCTGTCGGCCGCCGAGGCACTCAAGTCCCAGGATTCGCCCTTGGGCCTGGCTAAGGAGGTTTCAGAGCCCGGCAGCACGCGCCTGCTGAGTCCTGGCGCCACGGCGGTCGGCCTGCAGGGCGCGCCGAACAGCAAGCCCAAGATCTGGTCGCTGGCTGAGACAGCCACTAGCCCCGACGGCGTGCCTAAGGCGTCTCCACCGCCACCCTCCAGCCACCCCAGCGCGCACGGGCCTCCCAGCGGCGCGCCCCTGCAACACCCGGCTTTTCTGCCCAGCCACGGACTGTACACCTGCCACATAGGCAAGTTTTCCAACTGGACCAACGGCGCGTTCCTCGCACAGGGCTCGCTGCTGAACATGCGCTCTTTCCTGGGCGTTGGCGCGCCCCATGCCGCACCCCACGGCCCACACCTGCCTGCACCACCACCTCCACAGCCGCCTGTCCAGGTTGCCTCCGGGGTGCTCCACGGTGACAAGGCCTCCGCGCGAAGCAGTCCTGCACTTCCAGGTACCGAGCAAAAAAGGTTGCATCCACTTGGTGCCAGACAAGAGACCTAGACATGAGTGTCAGTGGTAGTGGGTAGGGCTGGCTTAATGCAAGGAGCTAGGCCTAGGTCTCTCTGAGGTGCTGAGCTGCACCCCAGGGCTTGTACCAGGGAGGGGTAGGGGCAGACATTGGTTGCAGGAAATGAGCATTAGCGAGGAATGTGGGCATAGGGACCCTTCCAACCGGCTCATCCCACTGCCTATACCCTTCCCCTAACCCTGCGCATCTTCTGTTCCCTCGCAGAGAGAGACCTAGTCCCCAGGTCGGATTCGCCCCCACAGCAGTTAAAGTCGTCCTTCCAGCCCGTACGCGACAAGTGAGTGCTTTTTGCTTTTGTCCTGGGGCGGGACGGAGCAACGCTGGGCGGCAGTGAGGGTCGTGCACTCATAATTGGGTAGCACTACCCATCTAGCCTGCTCCAGTTCTCAGGAGCGGGGAGCCTGACGGGCGGCGGTCTAGCTCCAGCCCCCGCTCGGCCTGAAGAAGCCGGGGCGCGGTGGCGCTTGATCTGTCTACTCATGGCTGGTGTCTTCTTGCTGTGTTTCTCGTGCAGCTCGCTGGCACCGCAGGAGGGAACGCCTCGGATCCTCGCAGCCCTCCCGTCTGCCTGATTAAGGGTCGTCTTTTACTTTTGCGGGGGAGGGGAGGGGGGAGGGGTTGGGGAGGGAGGAGACGAGGGAGGAATTAAGACAAATATTTGAGACTTATATAAAGGACAAACGTGACGGCGGCGTCAGTGATTCTCACACATCGCTCTTTGCAAAAAGGGGCTCATCCCGCCTAAGCGCTTGGGGGGTGGGCAGGCACTGCCTGCCGCTCGGGTTGATTATCCGATTCGGTAAATCTCCCCCACCCCCGTCCCCGTGTTTGTGTCTTCTTTTCTTTGTTTCTTTTTTTTTCTCCCTTTCTGTATATAGCGTGATTTCAGATTGTAAATAGCGCGTCAGCGAACTTGTTTAAATCATATATTTTTGTCTAATAAACTAAATGAAACGATGTCCACGCTGCGGCAGCTGTTTGTCCCTGTGTTCATACGTTCTGGGGGGAGGCAAGGGTGTATGCGATCTTGAAATCCTGGGCAGAGTCCAGGGGCCCATGGTTAAGCCAAAGAGGCTCCTTTGGGAGTAGGGCCTTGGAACAGTGTTTCCACTCAGCAAACCACTGTGTCGGGCATAGTCTTTCCGTGGTGGTGGTGGCTGAATTTGTTCATTTTGCTCCTAGGCCAATTTCTTGTTGGCAGTTTAATTCTTTGCCACGCTTAGACAAGCATTTATCTGGAGCAGCCTTTCTCAGAACGTAAATGGGTTCAATTTTAGGCAGTTTACAAAAACGATGTTTTAAAGTGGATCAAAATGGGGGAAAATGAAGAGAATTTCCAATCATACTCCCAAAGGGGAACTTCGGGCTCGAAATCAATTACTCACTGGTAGTATGAGCAGTGCGTTTTGGCGGAGGGTCGTTTTCTGGGCAGAGCGTGGACGTAATGGAGTATGAAATATTGCTCGCAATGTGTTTATTTACTTGGTTAAATGCAAAGAGGAGAAAAACGGAAGGTTCTTTTTAAGATCCTCATATAGGAGGATAGGGGAGATGGGTTGCGGTTCTGGGTTTCGGGGTTCCCTGCGCTTGTGATTCAAGATGCCGCAAGTGGTTTCAGGAAAAGAGGTGTGCGCGCGAGGGCGGGCCGCGCGGGGTGGGGGAGTTCTGGGGGACAGCGAAGGGCGCTCCTCTAAACCCGGGTAGGACGATCTGCGACCCAGCACCAACTGAAGCCCAGATCAAACAGTTCCCTAGAAGCCGGAACTGGGCTGGAGAAGGTTGGGAGCGAGTGTCCCAACAAAGCGCGGAGGAGGAGCTGCCATCCGGCTCGCTCCGGAGGGAAAGGAGCTTTGGAAACCACAGCCGAGAGTTAGGAGTCCAGCCACTCCAGCTTTGTGGCTTTATGAGCGGGTCGCGTGCATCACCCTCCAGCACCGTGGAAGGCTTTGCCAACCCGGAGCCAGGACTTTTGGAGAGTCTGATGATTGCGGGATTCGTGACGACTGTGCAAGTCAACATTAAAACTGCCGAAGGGGGATGTAAACTGAGGGGAAACAGGCTTGGTGGGGAAAGGCGAAGTCGTGTAGCCCCTCCCCAGCTTGGGCTCAGCTCTTCCCAGCCGCTGGGGACTTGCTCTTCCCAGGCTGTTCAGAGTCGGTGTGTGCTTGGCAGGGCTGAGTAGCGAAGACTGCGTGTCTTTCACCGCTGTTCCTCGCTTGCCTAGAGAACCAACAGGCATCTCCACGCACTGCCGCCGCCGCCACACCACACTCAGGGCATTTCCCCTTTTCTCCTCAATTCTTCCCACCCTTGCCCACCAGCAGGGTGAGGATTGGGCTTCTGGACCTCCAGGCTGGAGAGAGGCTCAGAAACGCTGCCAAGGCAAGTGACTACCGCACGTGGGATCACGCGTCAGTGAGCGGTAGATCATGGGGTGTCAGGGCAGCTGAGGAGCTCCGTAGCCCAGATAGGTGCACCTGGGGGTAGATTCCCTCTGCTAAGCTAGTGGGAGCTCCGAGGCCTGAATGGACAAGCTCGAGGCGCCCTCTATGGTCCAAAAGCAGAATGGGGCCTTGACCCCTGCTGGTGGTGTTTCTAAGGCTCCTTGAAACCCTGAGACAGTTGGGCCTTGGGGCTCCCTGGGCAAGAGCGTGGATTTGTAGTGACAAGGCTTAGTGCTTGTTCCTGGGATCAATCATGTGTGTGAGCGTGCGTGTGGTGTGTGTCTGGGGGGCTGCCAGGCCACTGGCATCTGGAGGCAAATGTGGGCCTTGGGCTGTAAGCTCTGTTTTCAGTGTCCCGATGGGTTCAATGAGTTAAAAGTACCTTTTTAACAGCCCTCCTTACAAAGGTGGCATGGGGCCTGGTATCCCTGGACCCTTCATCCCAGAGGCTCTGGAACGGGGTCCCTAATGAAACTGCATCTCTAAAAAAAACCTGACCACCCGTGGCTTGTGTCTGGAATGAGGAACTGGGTACCTAGGCACGCTTGTGTGCTGGTCAGACCTTCAAAATATGCTGGGAGAGCCGTTCTGAGTGACTCTGGGAAGCAGCAGACTGACTCTGGTGGACTCCTCCAGCCCAGACAGGTAAGGTTCTTCTTTTTCACATCTCTGAATCTAAAAACTGCCTGTGTGCCTGCCCACCTCCATTTTATCCCCGCCCCCCTCCATGTATAAGATGTTTGTCAGGTGTGGAGGAGGCTGAAGTAGCAGGTTCTCATCTGACAGGATCCTAACAGTATTGGTGCTCAATAGTCTAGAAGGTGGGCTGAGCAGTCTGGGTCCCCCCTGAGAACCAGCCTTCCACTGTGTACACATCAGGTCTCCAGTTAGAACGGCTTTTCTTCAGTGAAAAACTAAATATAAATTTTTAATCAAGCCCCTAAAGCATATTTTGCATTGTTTGTTTACCTTTCTCTACAGTTGCTATACACGTGTAAATGTATCCTTGTGATGGATGCTGGGTACTGAAGGGCTTCCACCTTGCTTCTAACATTAGAGCCACAGAACTCCTTGGGAAGTTTTTGCCTGGGCAGAATAGGACACTTCTACCCCACAACCCCCCAGGTATCATCCTCAGTGAGGCAGCAACTCTGTGATAGGAAATTTGGAGACAGGGGCAGACGTAGGACTCTCCACGGAACTGGTGGTCTCTGAGCATCCCTTCCTCCCTGTCGAAAGGTCGTGCGGTGTTCAGGGCAAACTCTTTGCTGCTGAGCTTCTTTTGAAGTTTGCTGGAGGACACAGAAGGATGAGAAGCATCTCTTGTCTAGGGCCTCAAGCTCGAGGGCCTAGGTCAGCCCTCCTAGCCTGGCTCCGTGGAGTGGGCACCAGGACCTTGACTGGAACTTCTGTGGTCTCACCGCTCCCATCCAGCCCTCTTTCCTCTGATCCATTATATCAAAGCACATTTATCTCCCCACAATATGGAGAATTCATATTCATATCTCCATTATAGTGGTCTGACACTGATTAATGTCATATGGGCCTCGGCTCGGAAGGGCGCCACCCGATGAATCATACCCTGCAGAGTTTCAGTTGTCCTGTGGTCCAGACGCAGGCAGAGAATGTTAAAGGAGAGAGAAAGAGAGATGGAGGACAGGGCCAGACATAGCACCTGGGGGTGCCTTGGGTCTGGCTTTGAGTCTACCCCCCAAATCCTCCAAGCTTCAGGAGTGGGAGCTCAGTGCAGTCCCTAATCAGTTCTCTCCCTTCCCTCCCTCAGGGGTGCAGAGAACCCAGAAGTGCTCCATCTTATAAAGGAATTACCCATCCCAGGGTTGGGCCTTCCAAGGCAGCGACTCGGGTTTGAGGACACTGGCTTAGGAGTTTGGCCGAGTACAGAACAGGAAATGTGTTCCCAAAGTGACTGGTAATTTGCCAACAGTCACTGCAAATGGAAAGGCTGAAAAGAGGGAAGGCAGAGTCCAGAGAGGGTCACTTGTTCGGTGATGTGACAAGGGGGAGTAGCGTCTAGGATAGGACCCCACAGTGGAGCAGCCATTTCTTTGGAGAACACCAGACACAGGGATTTGCAAGGCCAGACCAGTTTCTAGGCAGCTCTGAACTCAGAACACTGGGGGAGGAGTCAGCCAGGCCTTGCAGGGGAGGGTCTCCTGAGTTGGACAGGGAGGCTAAGGGTACAGGATTCTGGGTTGGTGGGTAGTGAGGGAGAACAAGGATGTGGCTCTCAGAGGCAGAGTTGTTGAGAGGACATGTGAAACGGATTGGCTGTAGTGTTGGAATCCAGGGTAAGGAGCCAGGAGTTAGAGGAGCTGAAGCTGGGCCATGCCATCAAAACGGTGATGGAGCCCGCTCAGTTGGAAGGATTTCTTAATGGCCTGTGGGTGGGTTAGGGGGTGAGATGCCCAGAATGAGAGAGTCCCACCTCAAAGGCTCCTTGCAGCTGCAGCCCAAGGAACTGTCCTGGGTTGAAGCTAGCAGTGAGTGTTCAATTGCACAGTCTCCATGCAGACCCTGCAGTGATCTCAGGAGCAGTTCAGCTGCTGCCTGAGCTTTGCAGTCTCCAGTGTGCCCCCACGGAGCAGGCCCACTCTAATTATGGCTCCAGAGCTGGAGCTGAAAGGCCTCCAAAGGTCATCCTGTGGGGGCTGCTGGAGGCCTTTGTATCCTGGAGACTGGTGACTGGAGGCACATCCCCTTCCCTCTCGAGAAGGTGGGACCGGCTCAGGGGGCCATATGTCAAGGGATGACGGGTCAGCCCAGCAAACTCAGCCAGGGCCCTACTCTCTAGGGGCTGCTGGACATGCTTTAGCTTCAGGTGAACAATTTCTATAGCTATGGACTTTATACCGAAGCAGTAAATTGTGTATTTTAATAGCCGTTTTTATTGAAGAGAAAAGCTTTGAAAATCTCCCTGCCATCATGGTGGAGGGCCCTTGTGCGGCCTCAAACCCGAAGGTTGTTGGAGGTGGGGCAGTAGAGAGGAGAGCGTCCCTGAGTCTGGAAGGGCACACAGAGTGAGCTGGCCCCTTCGCGAGTTTTCTGAGTGTGACACAAGAGTCTTAGCAGGAGTAGGGCCCACAAAGGACTCAGTGGTGTTGGTCTGAGACTTGGAAGTCACTCTGATGCCCCTGTCAACCTGCAGAGTAAGAGCACTCACTGTCCTCTAGGCAACAAGGGGCCCAAGTACCACTGATGGTTTTCTGAAAACTCCTGGGCTGTTCCTGGTTCCCCAATCCTTCTCCCAGCTTTTTGAGTATATGATGCTCTGGTTAGGCTGAACAGAGGGCCGAGACGGGGGTGAACGTACCACCTAAGGCCAGTTCTTCTCCGGCCCTGCCCAGGAGGCTTCTGGACCCACAACCATAGAGGCCTGCCCTGGATCATGGACTATAGGTTAAATCACCTAAACAGAGGACTTTTATTTTGAATTCAAAGTTCATCTTCTTTTAATTTCTTTCCTTTCATTCCCCTCCACACGCCCTCCGCCAGTCCACAATGGGGAAGAAAGTAGCCTGACCTCGCCCCTAGTTATTTTCCAGTTGTGGGGATGGCTCTTGGTTGGTGCTGTGGAACCTCAAGAGATGGGAGAGGACCTGAGTGCTGGAGTCACACTATGCAGAAGACCAGCCTGAGCTGGTCATGGTCAGTCTTGGAGTCTTTCCTGTCTCTTCCCGTTAGCTTGTTTGTCGTTGTGCTTGTTACTGACATTTAAGTGTATGCTTAATTGATGGTTCCTTGGAAAGCTTCAACAATGTCAGGACATATAAAACAAACAAACAAACAAACAAACAAACAAAAAAGGACTGCGAGAGGGTGGGTGAGAGGAACGAGCAAGGTACAGGCTGCCCTGAATGTTAAAAAGATCTCACAATGAAGTGATTAACATTTTTATGAATAAAATTAATCACACATTAGCTCAGCAGTGCGTACACCTGAAAGCCAAGTGCACTTTGGCAGCCCCTTGCTTGCACCCACGAACTTTTGGGGTGTCCCCTGGGTTCACAGCAAGCACACAGCCCGCAGGGACCTGAGAATAATGGGGGGCATTAAGTCAGTAATAGATGTCTATTTTTGAGGCACTGACAAAGAAAACAATTAAAAATATAACCCTCCCGACAGGAATGTTACAAAAGCAGCCATCATTTTGGGGATCACCGTCTCTTTAAGAAAACCCAGATTGGCATGCCAGCCATATCCATTTTCAAATACGCACATACAGTCCTGAGGACTGGGGCCACAAAAAGCCTCTGAAGGTGAAATGGGGCCTGCAGGCTGAGTCTCGGTCCCAAGGTGGTAACCTGGTCTGCCTGACCTGTACTAGGCTCACTTCCCTGGCAAAGTAGGTGAGACTGGAGGACAAATTAGACCCTCTGTCTTGTTAAAATCTCTGCTCGCTCCCAGATAATGAAGTGAGATGTCTCCTCTCTAGCTCGGTCTCCCCTTCTGCCTGCTTTCTAGTCTCTGGCCACTGTGGTTTTGGGATTACTCCGGCGGCGGGCTGTACAAAGGGAGGCGAAGCCATCTGAAGTGCCACTCCACGGCTGCGGTGAAGCAGCTGCGTTGCCATTTTGTTGATGCCCCTAGCTCACGTGTGCAGCAGAAGGTGAAATCAAAGCGGCCCGTCTTCCTCAGTTCTGCACATTATTTTTCACCGCTGTGGCGAATCTCTCCGAGCTCCGTGAACCAATAAAACAACGGCCCCTGTTTGAGTTGATATATTAATATTTACTGAGGATTTGCAAGGTCGGGGCTAAATGTCAGCAGATTGCTGGGGCAGTCCTGTGGGGGATAATTAAACACATCTCACAGCGGTTCAGCTTCCTAACATCTTTATTAATCTTTTTTTCCTTCCCTCCTGAAAGAGTACATTGAAATATTGCTTCTGCAACCTCAGAGAAGCCTCGGAATAAGTTTAATAATAAAACACTGTGTTGGCGGTGTTTGCTCCTGACAGTTTCCGAGCTCTTCCCTGGCAGATGTTCGCGAACAGGGAAGCTCTGATGTGTGAATTATCACCAAGCTGTTGGGATTCTCACCTGTCTCGCCATCAGATTTATCCTGACCAATTTGCCAAGCATGGTAATGTTGTTTCTGTGATTTGATCCAGGCACTGATCGTGCCTGCACGGCCCGTTCTGCCGGGCAAGGTGACAGAGGGCTGTGTGCTCCCTAGGCCCGCCCACTTTAACGTGATTATAGTATGCACTTTAGTACAAGTTCGACAATTCTCTTTAATAAGCTTCATAATTAGTGTTGGAATACCTCATTACAAGTCATCGCCTGTAGCAGCGCTAGGCCAAACCCCCTTCTGCAATCTGATTTATTTTTTATCAGGCAGCCGGAGCTGTCTGGAGTTTTTGTTTATATAATGGGGTCCTGCATTAAGCCCCCAGTGTAACAACACCACCAGGAAACTAATTACTTCTGTGTGGATTCACCACAGATGTGTCCTGTTGATCAGAATGGCGTATTTCTGACTTTGGTCTCCTGTGGTGACTTCTATAAAAGATGAGAGGCAGCAATACTGGTGTGCTAGGCTCCACTTAGATTCAGCCTGGCATAATTCAAAACGGGAGTGTGGAGGAGGTCCACATTAGGTGAGTTCAAGTTTCTGGGAAACATTGCTCCTTCCTGCCCTCTTCTGATATCTGCCTTGTTGGTTTGTACTTGTGGGTGTTCATTTACTCCAGCGGAGCAGGAAGTGCCCTAAGAAGTGAACAGTTAGTCGGGAGTCCACATGATCTGTGGCTGAAAGACTATTTTTACAGTTAGGTTCACAGGTACACCCTCTCGGGACGACCGATCACCTCCTCCCAAACTTGACATTACCACCTCTACAAGCATCTGCTAAACAGAGCCTGTCTAGCTGCCTGTCCTAGTGGATGCTGGGGCACAGGCTTGGGGAACAGTCCTTTGGTTAAGTGTGTTTCCATATTACTGGACTCTGCCTGTGCCCTCTGAGCTGTTCACAAGGGGATCCTGAAACTCAGAGCTTTTCTACTTGACTCTTTCTGAAGCTACCTGCCTGGTCTGGTTGTGAATTACTCCCACTTGCAACATTTCAGGTTATTTTTGGGCTCCCCATCCCTGGATTAGAGCTGTGACTTGCTTGTTAAGTTCTCAGCATGGAGACTCTCGACCAGGATCTAGCCCTTCCCAGGTGTTACAATTCCTTTGTTGGTTTGCTCCTCCTGGGGAGATCCAGAGTGTCTGCTCTTGTAGCC
Organism: Peromyscus eremicus; assembly: GCF_949786415.1. NCBI lineage: Eukaryota > Metazoa > Chordata > Mammalia > Rodentia > Cricetidae > Peromyscus > Peromyscus eremicus. The sequence continues at coordinate 2,473,548 of NC_081427.1, forward strand.
ACGTCTGAAGTTACTGCTGGTTTCCTTGCTCACCACAGTTTTAGTTTTAGTTTGCAAATATAATCTCAGAGAAATTGGCAGACAGCACTGCATTTATGAAAGAAAAGATTAATGACGGCTGTAGCGATAACAAGGAATCAGGTATGCTTAGCACCTGAGAAGTCAGAGACCAATTGTCTCCAAGGAAGCATCAGGCATTTTGTACAAGTACCAAGAAGACTTAGAACTGTCAGTTCATATGCACAGAGACCTGTTGAAGGGGGGATTCTGAAGAGGGCTATGACTCACCAAATTCAGAACTTGCCATTCCAGCAGATGAAGGTTACCCCAGCTCTCAGGCAGGGGTCAGTGCCCAGCAAGAGAGACAAGCTGTACCTTGCCTGTCTGCAATAAAGCCAAGCCAGTGAAAGATGGCTTCATGCCTATGTACAGAGAGTCCATGGTTCAAGAGGGTTACTCAAGTTGGGGGAGGGAGAAATCTGAGAGGAGAGAGGGGAGAGTAGGGAAGAGGAGGGAAAGGCAAGAGAAAGGGGAGAGGGGAGAGGGAAGGAGCTTTCTGAGAAGCTCACAGTATACTTGTCTTCAGCCTCCTCCCTAGTTTCTGTTTTGGCAGGATTAGGGTAGACTCCAGGAATCTGAATCTTAGGTAAGGTCATGCTGAGAGCTACAGTAGAGCCACCCCATGGGACAGAATGCCACTTGGGTCCTGAGATGCACTTCCTGTTGCAGAATCAGCATGTGTCACTTTTCTGGGTTAATTGATACTTGAACTTGACTGGCAAAGTTCTGAGCAAGTTGATCTTGAATGTTGAAAATAATCTGTGGTAGCCATAGTAGGATTCCCTGGAGCATGGTGCAGTACCTGTCCTGTAGCTAGCTTCTTAGAGACCATGCTAGTCCTGGCAGACACATGGATGGTTATACAAAACTGCCCATGACGATAGATTGTTGTAAAATCTCTACTATATCCACAGTCAGCAGGACCATTTTTTCAATGCCCCACAGCAAAAGGGGGATTATAAAACTCTGCCTTGCACCCCCTGCAACTCATGGCGGGAGCTGGAATGCCTTGCAAGTGGTGCAGTTCAAACAGTAGCTGCAGCTTCTCTGGGCTCTCTCTTCCAAGGCTAGGTCTGAACAAGTTCTCCTCCCGTCTGCAACTCACTGGTCATTTGTGCAATTAATCTGCACCTGTGCAGTGTTTTCCTACACTCTCCTTTTAGCAGTCATGCGGCTGCTAATGTCAAAGCGGCAGCAGTTGTCTAAGACTGAGCTAAAGGATGTGCGAAGGGGAGTCTCCCACTCAGTGCACAAGCCCACTGAAGACTGCTGATGGGACCTCAGTTACACAAGCAAGAAAGAGACTGGAAATATCAGTAAAAAAACAGTATTGTGAGAGGTGCAAATGATAGCTGAGGGCTGGTGTACAAGGCTGGAGAACTTCTCACCGGCAAAAGGTATCTCAAGGATGAAGTCCATGGTGGCCAGGGACCACCTCATCTGCCTTTCTTAGTCATCCACAGGGGGAAGTAATGATAGAAAAAGAAGTGTGTGTGTGTGTGTGTGTGTGTGTGTGTGTGTGTGTGTGTGTGTATGTATGTGTGTTGTACACATGTGGAAAACAGAGATTAACGTCAGGTGTCTTTCTCTTTTGTTCTCCATCCTATTTTTGTGACAGGACCCCTGAGTGAACTTGGAGTCTCCATTTTTTGTTCCAGCTGCCTTGGCTGGCCTGACAAGCCAATGGGTGCCCTGTCTCCACACACCCACCATTGGGACTGCACATGATTTTATGTCCTGATTTTATGTGGATTGTTGAGACCTGAACTCAAGTTTTTTTTTTTTTTCCCCCTATGAGCAAGCACTTTACCCATGGTGTCACTTTCTCAGTTCCCAAAGAATTTCTCAGCCAAGTTTGAAACCAGCTTAATCCATGGGAATCAAGTTGATTCTTTCCCCTGGGAAATACATCTTATTCCTAAGAAGAAAAAATGGGGAAAAATTAGTAAAAATACTCCCCAATCTCCTTGAGCATCAAATATTTGAAGGAAACAACAAAAAACATCTTGATAAGATGTACATACATGAATCACAACACATGGCTTTGGATTTCCCTAAAAAGCCTTCTATTTTGAGCCCCCAATATTTTTAGAAGTTTGAGGTGTTCAAAGCCTATGCATTTGGGTATACCCATCCATTATTTTGAGGGGTTGAGTTCAACACACATGTTTCTGATATATTTACAATTATCAAAGTCCACTGTTCATTTGGATGGCTTTTGAAGTTCAAGCACCCCTTTGAGGCTCTTAAAATCATTATGCAATCCCCCTTTAATTTTGACAGCCAAAAGGGACATCTCTTCAGGGTTGTGCTGGCTTCACACTCTGTGCACTATGTAGTCTTTCAGTTTCTTTGACAATTTTTTTTTGAATTTTTTTTTTAAATTTTTATTTTGCAATACAATTCAGTTCTACATATCAGCCATGGATTCCCTTGTTCTCCCCCCTCCTGCCCCCCTCACCTTCCCCCCAGCCCGCTCCCCATTCCCATCTCCTCCAGGGCAAAGCCTTCCCCACAGACTGAGATCAACCTGGTAGAAGCAGTCCAGGTAGGTCCAGTCCCCTCCTCCCAGGCCGAGCCAAGCGACCCTGCATAGGCCCCAGGTTTCAAACAGGCGACTCATGCAATGAGCACAGGACCCGGTCCCACTGCCTGGATGCCTCCCAAACAGATCAGGCCAATCAACTGTCTCACCCACTCAGAGGGCCTGATCCAGTAGGTGACCCCTCAGCCATTGGTTCATATTTCATGTGTTTCCGTTCTTTTGGCTATTTGTCCCTGTGCTTTATCCAACCTTGGTCTCAACAATTCTCGCTCATAGAAACTCTCCTCATTCTCGCTAATTGGACTCCCAGAGATCCACCCGGGGCCTAGTCATGGATCTCTGCATCCAGATCCCTCAGTAGTTGGATGAGGTTTCTAGCACGACAATTAGGGTGTTTGGCCATCCCATCACCAGAGTAGGTCAGTTCGGATTGTCTCTCGACCATTGCCAGCAGTCTGTTGTGGGGGTATATTTGTGGATTTCTGTGGGCCTCTCTAGCACTTTGCTTCTTCCTATTCTCATGTGGTCTTCATTTACCATGGTCTCCTATTCCTTGTTCTCCCTCTCTGTTGTTGATCCAGCTGGGATCTTCCGCTCCCCCCAGCTCTCTTTCCCTCGACCCTCATCCTTCACTACCCCCACTCATGTCCAGGCTGTTCATGTAGATCTCATTCCATTTCTCTGTTCTTTGACAATTTTTTTTAAGGAGTATGAAATCTGTGAAATGTATGTTCATGTTGGCAGGAGAGTCAAGTGGTTCTTGGGGAAGATGGCCCCCCTTACTCCCCATGGTGAATTGCTCATGCTCACTGCTGCAGGCGTTGACATTTACCAGTCTTCCATTGAATGGTGAAACACTGACTTTTATGGAATTTTATGAAAGTACACTTAGCATGGCTGTCTCACAAGATGGGGCTCTTCTGTTGACTCTTGTTGACCAAGCAATAGTCATGCAGAACTGTACATTCCAGAATGAATCTGTGTGGTTATGACTCTGCCATTATTCCCGTGATCCCTTGGAACTGAGGTGGTCCAACTGGAAGTCAATTATTATTATTTTTTAGTTTTAATTCCAATTTTTTTTATCATTACTAGGGACCAATATATATTTTCTTAAGAATATTTTTATGCTTAAATGGGACAGGCTGGCATGTCACGGACAACATTATCTGTGCAGAACAAACACACCAGCTTTCTGTGGTCAAAAGCATTTTGCTGTTCTGTAAGATAGGATCCAACAACTTGGCATTTCCCCTTCCCGATCCTCAGACCTCCTCTCCCAGAGCATGGAGCATCTCTTGACATTTCTTCTTCTCCTCTCTTCCAGGATGGGCAAGGAGACACATAAGAATAGGTAGGCACCCTGAGGGTTTTCCACAGACATGTCTCAGTAGGTCACTGGGGATGGTCTCTCTTCAAGGGATCAGCCAAGTGGCCCAGGAGTCATCCTCCTGGGATGCTCTGTCTGAAGGTCTTGGTGCTCGAGAACCATAGGGAAGGAGGCCAGACAGTGGGTCAGCACATGCTGCTATTGCTTTTTCCTCCATCTTGTCTTCTTTAGCTCTAGATTGAGCCATTGGTATTTTAATCCCTTCAAACAACACTCATTAACAAATACACTATCATTCTTCTCAGTAGGCTAAATAAGCTGTAGCCTACCATTGAAAGCTCATTTCCCTCTTCCTGTGTGTGGCCAAAAGAGGCAAGGGACTCCACTGACTTGGGTTTGTCGTTATGTTTTCCATGGCTCACAGTGGTACTTGCTGAACCACAGAACAACAAGAAAGCCCGTGTCTTTGCATTTCCTTTATGGACCAAGGGACTCTGTTCAGTAGTCCCGCCTGGGACTCTTACACCTGTAATGGCCTAAAGGCAAACACGATATGCATGCCTGTGTGTTTATTATGGTTCTGCAAGTTCTGTGGGATGGGGTTCCGTATCCTGCCTGAGCAGCATGCTGTGTCATGGCTAACTTCCATCTGAGCAGACAGCTTATCTTCAGTCAGCTAGAGGCTTGAGAGTTTTGCCAAGGATGGGAAGCTGATGCAACCTCTCTGCTCTTGGGATGGTGCTGCTTTAAGGACTGCAAGAGAGGCACCTTCTCCTGCGAGGTTGGACCTTACACCGCACACTGCAGCAGACGGAAGGCAGCTGTGTCAGGAAGGTAATCATAACAGAAGCTGGTCAGGCGCACAAGGTTTTCATCAGAAATGCCAGAGTTACTCCAGGAAGTGTTGGGAGATATCTGCCAGTGAGAGTGTTTCAGCATGGGGGCAGAATTACTTGATGCTCTAGACTTCATGGTCTCTCCTGCTTCTAGAACTGTCAATTAGTTCAATGAAAAGACTTTTGGGTTGTTTTCGTCTTCATTGTCCAAGTAGCTCATGTGTCTGTATATATGTGTTTGTGCAGATGTGTCTGTGCAGTGTGTGTGTGTGTGTGTGTGTGTGTGTGTGTGTGTGTGTGTGTGTGTGTATGTGTTGTGTGTAGGTATGTATCTGGAAGTTGTGCCCCTGATGTGTGTTTTGTTGTCTCAAGTTTTTTGCTCACTAGCTGTCATCCTCACTCAGAAATATATTTCTCTATCACAAACAGAAAACCTGGGAATGTCACCAGCGGTATTACAGCAGCCTCTGGTGCTCCAATGCAAACCCAGAACAAATGCTCAACCCCAGCCCCGTTTACACATGACACAGTTGCTGAGGGGGATTAAAGAGAATAGGAAACAAAAGGACACACACACACACACACACACACACACACACACACACACACACACACACTTTGTAGTTGAGAGGAAAAAGAGTGAGAAACCAAGCCCTGCTTTTCTGTCTCTTCTCTCTCTGTGCTTCATCAAAGCTGCCCATGGCTCCTCAGACACTAGGACGTGCGTCACAAGCTTCCTGGGAGGAAGGGTCAGTGTGGGCAAGAGGAGTCATAGTGGCTCCATGTCAATAGGAGGGAAGGCTACCACTTAACTATAGGACATCTACTCTTCTGCTGTACTCAAGGTTTAATCTCTGTTGTAAAAGACGTAATGATTGTTTTAAATAGTAAATGAGTGCATTGGGGAGGGGAAATGGGTATTGTGGGCAGAACTGTGCTTACATGGGGAATGCTATCCACTCTTAGAGTCATGGACTCAATCTTACAACTAAGAAAATGGATCCATGTGTTTATAAGAATGTATGCATATGGAGATTTCTACTGTGCTGATAAGGGAGACAGAGGGTCCAGAGAAAATGGCATTGACCTTCATTAAGGTATGGTTTGCTCATGCCAAGTTCACCAGATCTACCAGGTTCAACAGATTCTTTCTCTGATGGTCAGCCTTCATACCCTAACTTCATTCCCCAGGCCTGGAGCCAGACCTACCAGGTGGCTTTCACTGACCTTGGGACTGGTCCAGGAGAGCCTCGGATATGTGCCCCTAGGTATCAAGCTTCCCAGTATTCTGGCCTAGTCATGCTGTGATCATCCTGGTGCTGAATCTTTCCACCCTTCCCATTGGCTGGATCTTGGCAACACAGTCTTGTGCTCTTTGAATGTAAACATCAAGACCCATAGCTCTTCCAAAAAGCTGTCAAAATTCACTTTGCTAATAGCAACTGTTTAGTTTCTGGGCCTATGCCAGGCTTTGGGCATGGAAGATGTTCAATGTGTTCTCATTTGTATCCGGGGTCCTATACCCAGCCTGAGTCACATTCTACCTGGAAGACAGCTGCCTCCCAGGGGTGGAGGTCTTCCTGCAGAGAGCCTCACCAGAGTAACAGGCAAAGTGGATCCTGAGGCAAGGGCTTGCTGCTATGGTCTCACTCTGCCTCCGTGCATCACAGAGACCATCCTCAACATTGCACAAATGGTTTGCACACCCCTCTGCTAGACTCATGCATTCCCCTCTAGCACTCTATCCAGCCTGGTGGTGTAGGTGGTCATGTGGTGAGTACTGAGGAAACTGGTTTGCAAGTTACAAGGTGACAAACATCACAAGTAAGCTGCTCGAAGAGGTCAGGTGACCCATGTGGAGTGAACAAGTCAGTGGCCTCCCTCTCCTGACAGCTCCCTGATGTGGTGTGTGTCTTTCACACTTCCTATTGGCTGTACACACGTACAGTGTTTCCACCAAACACACTGCCTTCTTGTAGTATTTTGCTTTCTGGGCTTCTTGCAAGAGTATTCTAAGGGAATTTCCCTGCAATTAAAATATGAGTACTAAGGCCCCTGGAGACAAGGCTGGCTGATGCCATTCTAGGCCTCAGTTCTTCATTTCCCGGCAGATGTGGCACCCTGTACTGGAATGTCCCAAGAGCCTTCAGTGGCTCAGCCTTCTTTTCTTGGTGGGGAAACAAATTCATTCAATTAGCTCTTTGCCTTTTGGTCTTGGTGTGCCCTGAGAGCATTAGTCATTCCAGAGCCTGATGCCCGCGCCCCCCCCCCCCCCCCCCCCGCCCCCGCTCACTCCAGGCCTGGAAGAGAGGTGTCTTGGGGAAAACAAAGAGTGACAGAGCCTTCCTGTGGGTTGCCAGGGTCATTTCCTATGTGTTTCAGATGAAATACTTAAAAATAAGAACAGCTGGGAACTATGTCCTTCCAAGTTTGGTTTCAAACCCCCTCTATGCCCCCCCCTCCACCCCGCCCCGCCCCGCCCTGGTCCCAGGTTAAAGCCATTGGTGAAAACAGTTAGCCTTTCTATATTCCAGGATACAGGCAGGACCTTGTAGGAATCTTATTTAATTATGTGCAATATTAATGTTATATTGATTATGTTATTGCCTGTAAATCCAGTTGCTTAATAAAGCTGCAGGCATTTTGCAATAAAGTTTCATTTGCAGTCAATTAAAGGGTGTCAAGGGGCAAGGAGCTATGTGAGGGGGGCGTGGACGCTAAGAGAGAAGGTCCGGGGACGGAGGGACCTTGGGTCTGCAGAGAATGGGTTATTTGTACAGCCGCAGGAACACCACGTACGTGGAAACACGCAGACGCGGGGAGGCAGGGGGAGCAGCAATCCCGCAGCCCCCATTTTCAGCACAGAGATCTGGAGATTTACAAAGGGCCGTCCGTACCTTTGCCTCCCGAGCTGCACCAGGGCAGCGTCTGCAGTGGGCAGGACAACGCCTGGTTTAAAAAGCTGAAGGAAGTGATAACTGCCAGTACTGAGAGCATGTGGGGCGGGAACAAAGCATACTTCTACTGCTAGTCATGCTTGCGTCCAAGTCAGAGGAAATGCCATCACCCTTCGACAATCACATCTGCCACCAATATCAGGCCACATGTGGTCCGCCTTTTATCTCCTCGCACAAATCTCATGTCCTGATTTTTAGCATCTGATGCTGAATTCAGGTCACTGTAAAGTGAGAGCATTTGATAGTTTCTGTCTTGTCTTTCAGGGTGTGCCAGAGATATGGGTTCCAATAACCAAACATGAATATGATATTAATGTCTTATAAGTGACTCCGTGACAACAGACCACAGGAAATAAAATATTTGTTCCATAATTCAGAGAGATAGCCGACCTTTTCCATCCATAGATGTCATGGGAAAACCATGGAGTTGTGTTTAATTTGTCCTGATGCTGGGCAAATAGGCTCACCACAGTGACTGACTTTGGCTTTTCTAAGTACATGGCCTCTCAGCTGCAAGGCTGATTGCCTAGTCTCATGGTCAGGGAGCTTTGCTACAGCAATGAACACCACAGTGACAAGACTTCTAATTGTCACAGGCATATCAAAGGGACCAAGTTTGGGGCCACTAAGATGCTCTGACTCTAGCGTTAGCTCTTGTCAGTGCTGAACAATTTTAAACCACACAGTAAAACCTTCTGAGGATTCACCTCAGTCCAATGGTTCATCACGGCCGTCAGCCTGATTGGGTTGAGAGTCGGCTAGAAGGTTGGCACAAGTACACCTGAAGACTTTTAGGAGAGAATGGCTGCAGGAGCTCTGTCTGGCCAGCGGTTTAGTTCATTCATGGATTTAAAATTTGAGTTATCTAAGTGGGAGGTGGTGGACACTGAGGAAGTGGGGCTTGGGTGTGTATTTGAGAGGCATTTCTTACCTTGAACACTCCTTGTCTTTTCTCTGCCTTTTGGCTTAGTTCCTCTGTCCCAACATGTCCTCCTTTCTAGCCTTGATAGGCTGAACCCTCTGAAATTGTGAGCAAGAGTATATGTCTCCCTTTAGACATTTTTCTTATGTCTTTGACTACAGCAAGAAGGTCTGACTGACACTCTGGGTTGCATGGCTGGGTCAGGGAGATCCCTCACTCCCTGGCCACAAGATTGGCCTTTGGCCACAGCAGTCTTTGCCTGCATATGGGCAGCCATTGTCCAGAACTCTGTGGGGGCCCGTGAGCTGACGGCATCTCTGTACGGAAATTCTCCGAGGTTTTTGGCTGTCCTGCTGTCTGTGTTCACCTTGTCAATACGCCACACAGAGTTTATGAGAGAATGGGTGCCCCTGTGAAGACAAACCCTGTCCCAGGGGCGACTGACCCTTTGGATTTGGTATTCTATGCATGCTGAGGCATCTGGACCATGCGACAGCTCTTCTTCCTGTCTTAGCTCTTGAATGGCCATGAAACATCTTGGCTCCTGCTTTCAGGACAGCCCAGAGTGGCAGAATTTAACCCCAGGGATCTGATCGTTTCCACAGGGAGAGTTTCATTGGCTGAAATAACTCCTCTTGGGGGTCCACTTCATCCCATTGCTTTATCCTGTTATGATTTCCAATGGCATTAGTGACAAAAAGATGCAAAGCATCATCTTGTTTACATATGGGATGGGAATAAAAGTGTTTTGGAGACATCACAGGGCTGTCTTCTTACAGCATTTTCTGAACAGGGTCTCAGAAGGACTTTGCTTAAAGGAGGAAACTAAGCAGAGACTAGAAGGCACTAGAGCAGACAAACTTCTAGAGCCCCAGGGCCCCGTGTGAAAACTTGAAATTTCTGAGGGATTTGCCTCCCCCATAGTTACCATACCACAATTACATGCAATGGAGATGGACCATGTTCAACAATCTCTTAAGAAATGGAAGAAAAATCAACCCGGCTGAATGCAAGTCATGTTCACCCTGATTGAAATCAAGAAATGGTTCTACCTGTTCTCAGCTTTCCACAAAACGAGGGATTTAAATCCTGAAGTTACTGCCCCATGGCCAAAGGCACCATATCTCCTCCAGAAGAGAAGACACCACAGAGCTTCCCACAGTCCTCACAGCACCTCCACTCACATCCATGCTCTTGCTGTGCACTCCAGTGGCTCAGTCATGATGAGGTGCTGTGTGTTTCCCAACAGCTAGGAGGGAGGAGCTGGAACACTCCCACAACACAGAGATGGTAAATGTTACCAATGATGGCTGTGACACAAATATGCTTCCATTACGATGCCAAATGACAATGATATGAACTGACGACATTTGTGGCTTAATCCAAAACCCGGGATATAGACTTGAAGTCATACTTCTGTTCACCACATATGCTGTGAGAGTCAGCAAGAGCATGAGAAAGCTGTGGATCCTGCTTTCTGTTAAACAGTGAGATGTTGCTCAATGCTGCTGCTTTAGACTGCTGTGAATGTCTAAGATTCCTTAATGACAAAGAAAAGTTTACCATTTAAAAAAAAATGTGACAGTGTGGTTATTTGGGGGACTAATTTTCATTATAAAATTAATGAAATTAGCTCTTTCTGAGATTTGGGTTCATATCTAGAATATCTTAGAAGATGACCTGATTTTCGTGTGTGTGTGTGTGTGTGTGTGTGTGTGTGTGTGTGTGTGTGTGTGTGTTTGTGTGTGGTATGAGTGTATGTGGTGTGTGCATATATTGTGTCTGTGTGAGCGCATGTGTGTATGTACGTGTGTTTGTGTGTGTGTCATGTGAGTGTATAAGTCTGTATGTGCCTGTGTGTGTATGTGTGCTTATGAATGTGCACATGAACTGTCATTGACTGAGCTGCCTCTGGAAGAACTCAGGTGAGTGATAAGTGAAGAACTCCACATCCAAGTGCTATCAGCGCCCCATACATACCATAGCTAAACACAGTGCACCTTGCAGATGTGCATCCTGGGAATCAGCACTCTCAACCACCAACTGCGTGTCCTGTGGGAGAGAGAGGCACCAAGGCCTTCTATGCCTTTATCCACTTGTAACAGGAACAATAATGGGCAAGGTCACCACTGTTCTCAATCCTCCAACTCTAGACATCAGGCCAGTTTCTCAGGGGAAGCGCTCCTCATGACATTCCTGTCTGAAAACTTAAACTGCAGAGGACCCATGTTCAGTTCCCAGCACCCACATGGCAGCTCACAGTCACCTGTAACTCCAATTCTAGGGGATCCCATACCTCTTCTGATGTCTGTGGGCTCCAGCATACACATGGTGCCAATATTTGCACAAAGACAAAACACTTATATACAAATAGACATTTATAAAAACAATTAAAAATTTCAGCTTACAATAATCAATGTTTTGACTATGAAACGGATTTTCAGAATGATGCAGCATAGATAGATGTTCAGTACTACAGTGGGTTGGCTACACATCATTACTATGAAAACCATAGTGAGGACCTCTCCAGGATAATTATCATTTTTTAAATGCAGCATCTATGGTGTTTGACCTTAGTAGTAAACTTAACTGGATCTGGGGTCAAGCAAGAGACACAAATCTGGGAGGGTCTGTGAAGGCATTTTTAGAGAGGATTATCTGAGGGACTGAGGATCCCTGCCCCTACATGGGCAGCATTTTTTGGAAGCCCAGATGAGAAGAAGACTGAGGGGAGAGCAATTCGACCTTTTACCTCCCACCTTCATGCCTTGTTGGTGAATGTATCTACTCCTCACCATTGTGATGCTGACACCCTCCTCTGACATTTGAACTCATTTTACCTGCTTTACACATAGACTGCAGGCCAGCAGCTCTCCAGCAGTTCTCCAGGCTGTCAGTGTCAAATTGGGATGTCTGACACCAGCCACCTAGACTGAGGAGCGACCAGGTTCCCAGCCTCCCTTGTGTGAAGACAGTCATTGGTCATTGTTCAGCTGCCCAGACCGGATCATGAAAGTCAATGTAATCTGTGCCATTTGTATTTTATTTGCATTTCATTGGTTATCTCATGTAGAGGACTCCGATTAACATAGTGGCCCTACTTATCTTGTTGCTTCTCTGAGAACCACTCATGGATGTTCATCTGCGAAGGATTCTAATAGCCACAGTTATGATAGAGCACTTCACACTCAACAATTGTAAAACTCAGCTTCATGGGGGGATAGTGTGGAGCTTCTGTAAACACACTATGGAATATGGGATGAGTTACTGAAGTCCCCAAGGAGCATTAGACTGGGATAAAAACACTTAGTGCAATCATTTCAAGCATAATCGCTCTTTTCAGGAATATAAAACAGAGTCAACTATGCATGAAAGAAATATACACATAGCACACACATACATGTGTGTTCATATGAGGGACACATGTGACTGAAGAAAAGCCTTATAAAAATGACCCTTCCTTCAGTGTGTACAACACCCCTGTGGTTTCTAATTTATACTACTGTCATTTAAAATGTTGGTTGTGACCATGTTTGTACTATGCTCTGCATTCTGGCAGATGTGATGACCAGACCTCTGTGAGAGGTAATGCTCACAGGTAGCCTGCTTCCTGCTGCAGTGGGAAATGACCCCTAGAGATGGATGGAATGCTATGATCCTTTTATCCCACAGTGCAGTCCTCTAAGGCAGCTGCTTCCCAACTCAGTGAGCAGTTGTGATATCATGATTTTTTTTAAATGTAAAAAACAGTAACCTGAAGGTAAGTGGAGGTGGTGCTCCATGCTTCTCCTCAAGGTCCCAGTACAGATGTCCCATAGCCCCAGGGACCACACAGCTGGCATCTTAACCCTCAGGTTACTTTTTTCATTGACACAACAAAAATGCCCGACAGGAACAGCTTTAAGGAGTTGGGATTCACTTTTTGTTGTAGTTTTGAGAGGATAAACGAGGATGCTAGAGTGTGTGGCAGCTGCCTGCTCATATCTTGGGGAACTTACAAGCAGAAGAAAGATGGGGAGGAGGAGGAAGGGAGAGAGACAGAGAGAGATATAGACACACGCAAAGAAACATACACAGAAAGACAGACAGAGACAGACAAAATGACACTGAGAGAACAGGACACAGGGCTAAAACATCCTTAAGGAACACCCTCCAGGGCCTCCTTCCTCCAACCAGGCCATCTTCCAAAGGCTGCATAATGTCCCAAGACAGCACCATCAGATGGAAAGCAAGGGTGTAAGCACACAAGTTTGTGCGGGGGCAATTCACGTTTAAATAATGAAAATCTCCCTCGTAACAACTTTAGTTTTTATGAGCAATGAAATCTTTTCCCACAAGTTAGCAGGAAGTACTTCCTTTGGTCCAACTGGCTCAGACTAGATCCCATACTGTGCTCATGTCATACTGTATCCCAGAAATGTCAGAATCTTGTTCTCTCAGACTCTGGGGCAATCAGAAGGCTCTATCCATATGAGTGAGTACAGGAGTGAGCGCCATTGGGCAGGAGAGAAAGGACAAGGCAAAGGGAGTGAGGTAAGTACTTAGTGTTGTCTGCCACTCAGTTCCCTCCCTTTCTGGATTCTTAAAGCCTGGCTAAGGTAGACACATTGGGAATTCTTTACAAGAGTTGAGCACCATGAGCCTGCTTACATCTGGAAACCCTGGCATTCTCCCTGCATTCCTGTGTGTAGCATGAGGAGACACACTTAGGAGTATTGGTCCACCCAACAGGAGCCATTACTGATGCCAGGGGACCCTCCATGATTTAGATCTCATGGCTTCACTTCCATGAACATATCCATTTCACATACTTTCCACTTCAGAATTCCACTCTTAGCCAAGGGCCAGTGAACCAAGGAACACCCCATCTTCTATATGTAGGGACCAGTCTCTTCCATCCCTGTGACAAGGTCAGGCTCTGCCTTCTTCTGGGATCCTTTGCATTCCCACTGCCCTTTGGACTTGGCTTTCGACACATGGCTTCTCTTTTCTACCTTCTTCCACTCTTTGCTCTCTCTATTGGTTCAGTCTATGATGTCTCAATGTCTCCCTTCAGTGACTGATAAGCAGAGAACTCTAGCCTGGTCTAAGCAGGGATCCACCTGGACCAACCTTCTCTTTATTTAAAATGTTCCCAGAAAGCTTCTTGGGCATCAAGTCTACTCCTTCAACTCCATGTTCTCCTGTCTTCCCTCCCAGGATGAATTGCTCACTCTCCACCCAGCTTCCCTTATGCAAGACCTTGTGCCTACAGACCCAACAGCATCTTGTTTCATTTTTTACCGTGCAGCTTTTCTGTGGGTGGTTGTCACAACTGACCTCCCCTGTTCTCATAGGAGGGAAAACAGTACAGCCAGCCCTACTTGCGGTAGGATTAGTATCCAAGCATACCTTATCTTTAGCTGCCTTTTTCCTGCCCTATTCTTCTGGAAGGTTCAAGAACACCTGCTCAGACCTTGTTTCTCACTCCCTGCACCAGTTCATTTACTTGAGGTTACTGGATGGCATCAGTGATGATGACCGACCCTGAAGCCTGGGCCCCTTTACCTGGCCTCATGTCCCCATCTGGCTCGTGAATGGACTTTTCCAGCCTGGTAATCCCACAGGAAGCCTTGATTTCCTTCATTAAATCTGTACCAGATTCACTCTGCCCTTCAGAGTGAATGGAGGGGACAGCTTACTTCCAACTGTGCACACTGACATCTTGAGCCAGCATCCAGCTTCTCTCTCCTTTGTTTCTGTCAGCATTCAATCACCAATGACTTTCCCAGTCCCACCACGCTGGTCCAATCCACTGGCCTCCTGCTCCTACTCACACTGTTAAGAGAGTCATGAACTCTTCCTACAGAGCTGATGCTGGGTGGCCCAGGAAGCTGGGGTGGAGTGGGGGAACATTTAACAGTGCAAATCCCATGACCTAGTTCCCATGACTGCGAGCTGCCAGCAGCCGTCTCTTAAAGCAAACATCACGTATTTCACCATGGTTTATAAGAAAGAATGAGACTTACCTGTTCTTGGAATGGGAAAGAAATCAGCCCCTGACTGAAATGATCAGCCTGAGCCACAACACAGTCTTTTATTCAATACACACAGTGTAGCCCCATAAGGATGCACTGTAACCAAATGGCACCATTGCTGAGGTCTGAGGGAGGTGACAGGATCACTAGGTTGGGGCCCTCCTGAATGTGATTAGGGTTCTAAGAGCAGCAAAAGAAGCTGTCTGGTGATACAGCGAGATGCCAGACAGCTAGCAACCACAAGTAACATCTCATCAGACCTTGCTGGTACCAGTTCTGAGACCTCAGCCTTCAGAGCTGTGTAATACAGGCATTAGGAGTTTTTTAAGTTGATATACTGTTTCTGAACAGGACTTGAAGTGACAGAGGACCTCAGCTATCCTTATAAACTCAGGTCCTAGGCAGCAGGGACGTTCCCACACACTCCATCACCATAGCACTGGGAGGCAGATACTGTTGATCCCCATGTTACAGGAGAGGACAATGGAGTGCTGAGGGCACAGGAAGCTCTTGTGAAGCTACAACTGTTTTCTTTCTGGCAAGACTTTGGAAGGAACAAAAGGCATGAGCCATCTAGAGCATGCACAGGTGTGTCTTCATGGCTAGGGGTCCCAAGCCATCAAAGGAGAGCACACTCCTGGCTCCATACTCAGGGTCCCTAGCTGTGAAGATTTAGCATGACTGGATCTGACTATGATGTCCTCAAATCTCACTTCAGCACCTGAGGAACAAAGCAGTTCTCCACCTGGATGGAGCTCTGTGCTCAGGACCTAGTGTCATCACGAGCATGTCCGTGATGTGGCCAAGCAGGCAGTGAGCACCAGACACCTTGATGTGTGTGTACTCGGGCTGATGTGGCGCCTGGCTAATAAGCCCATGTTCCTTTCTTCCCGCACAGCCTGTCCAGCTCCCGCCTGCCTGTGCGCATTATTAACAGAAAACACTGGGCTTCACTTTTCCTCAGGACTGGGGAGGATTAATAAGGAGAGTTGAAAGTTGCCTTTGGGGTAATGCAGCCTGAGTGGGAGGAAAACAGCCCTCCTGAGCTCAGATAGACTTGCGTTTCCTGTGGACATGCCCAAGGCTGTTTCTGTCTGGCTTTCATGGTGAGTTATGTTATCCGGATCCAGGCAAGGGAAGAAGATGGCACGAGAGGTTAAAAGGAGTGAAGGGGAAAATTGATTTTTCAATCGAAAGTGTCGTTGCATTGATAACAGAGTGCCCGAAGATTATAAAGCTTCCTACGTCTGTGTCCACTGCAGTCACCCAGAATTCATTTAGCTTTTTCTTTTCCTCCTAATGAAAAGATCAGGATTAATAGCCAGCTAAACAAATTTATGTGGGATTGGGTACTCTGTAGCTACAAATGAGTAATTGTCGCTGTTTATCACTGTGGTCTTGTTGGGGACAAATACAAAGGAGTGGGCAGCTAGCTGAAGCCTGGCTCTAAAGCAGAACTGTGATCTGGGAGTCATGGCCCCAGTCCTCAAGGAACCACACCTCAGCAGCACCTTCCACTCCTAGACAGAGGCAGGATGGTTCCCCTGTGAACTCTGTCTGTTCACTCTGGAGTTTCTGTGCTGGGGCTTAGGGCTAGATGTAGGTCTAGGGATTCCATACAATCATGTTTCCCTGGCAACCACATCACTGATTTTGACACCTGTTGAAAGACGATGAAGGTAAGAGGGGGATGCTACCCTCCTTGATTCCTGAGGATGGTCAGCTCCAGATTTCAGCACACATTCACACATTGGCTAGTTGGCTTGGAGAAAGGAACTTTTTTTTTCCTGGACTGGGAGTTGAACCCAGGGCACTGCTCACCCAGACAAGGCAAGTGCTCTGCCATTGAGCAACGTTCCTAACCCCTTTCATATTTTTAATTTTGAGATAGTGTCTTGCTAAATTGCCCAAGCTGGATCTTTTGTTTTGATATAAGGACTCAGTATAATATAAGTCAGGCCAGCAAGGCCTTAATATGTAGTCCAGGCTGTCTTCAAACTCAAAGCAATCCTCTGCCTCAGATTTCCAAGTACTGGCATCACAGGTGTGCACTACCACACCCAGTCCTAGGATGCTCCTTAGTAGTTGGGTGACAGGCCTATGCCACTAGGCACAGTGGAGACCTCTCTTCTACATTTTACAGTGAGGCCTGATTCTAGTAGCTACAAGACCAGGAGCCTCTCACTTCTTCCAGCCTTCAAAGTACAGACTTCCCATTTTCAGAATGATGTACTCAGTGATCCCAAGTAGGTTCTGTGACCACTTCTTACTCCTGCCATAAAACCTATCTTACTGAGGCAGTTTGCAAGGCAGTGTTCAAAAGCCTTTGTCCAGGGCTCATCACTTTTTAATTTGGAGATAACCTTTTCCTTTCTGTAACGTGCGTTAACCTGGCCAGACATAGCCTTGATAAAGATTTCTTTCTGGAAGTAGTTTTTCAATTTAATTTTTTTCATACACTGATACATGTATGAACTCATGGAGACTGTGGCAGTGTGCACAAAGTCTGCACAGGCTCAAGCCCGACAAAATCCCAGCACCAGAAAGGTAAGTGAACACAAAGTGCTCTGCAGATAGCTATGTCCTTTCTAATGAGGACACCCATCATGGTTGACTCATGCCCACCCCAAGATCCTCATTTTAACTCAGTTGCCCTTTAAAGGTCCCATCTCAAAATGCTTTCACCCTACACAGTCCCAGGGTCATGGTTTTAGACTATGCACTCTGGAGAACTTAGGTAGAGATGCATTTGGGATGCCCTGAAGGTCTTTCCGCTGAAGGAGGGTCTCAGCTCTGACTCGGGCTACCCCATCCCCAACAGAAGCCCTTGGGGTGAGGGTTTTTTTCTCACACAAAGAGCACACTCTTTTTAGCTCCTGTATTCTGTTTCAGCTGCTCTCTCTATATTAAATATTTGCTTTTACTGCCAGATAACTGACTTCATGGACATTGATTATAAACTTTTTTGGCTTATGTGTTTTTACTGTAAAGGACTGAAGACCATTTTAGGACTAGGCAGGAAATAAGGAAATAGGATGCAGCAAATATGTTCTTTGGTAACATCTTCAGGCTTAATGTATTGCATTTCAGTTGAAGCCAAATTCATGGTGTTTTTTGTGCTTGTTTGTTTTTTTAAACTATGATGACTAGTCATATTTTTGGATCACTTCCACTTGACACTCATAGCCAGGTTTTCAGAAAACACTTCTTCTTCCTGGCCAGAGCAAGACTAGTCTTCCCCAGCTCCCAGGTGCTGTGCTTTGTGAACAGTCAGAGATGGAGGGCTTTGGGAGCTAGACAGTAGAGAGTCCGTCTGTCTGTCTGTCTTGCAGCTTTTCTTTTTCCAAACCATGGGTTGGTCCTAAGCCCCTGGGAGTAGTGTTAGAGATGTGCATTTGGAGAGTGAATGGGGGTAATGTTTCCCAGATGAGGTTAACTTTGTTATGAGAAGTCTGAGGAAGTGGTCATGCCAAGAGCTTATGTCAAGAAAGTACTACGTCGAACCAGAAACCAGGGTGGTCTCAGTCTACTTTGTTCCACTGTGGCAGAACAACACAAGCTGGATACTTTATAAGGAAGGATATAAGAGTCACACCTGGCATGGCCAGCCCTGCCCTTCACCTTGGCCCCAACCCTTACCTGAACCCTGCCCCTCACCTGGGCAAAGTGGGAGAGCTGGCCCTGGTGAATGCGGGCAAGCTGATCAACCCAGGTACCACCTAGACCCAGATTCCAGGCTTTGAGTTGGCCCACCCCAACATCTACCCCACCCATTCACTGCTGGAGCACATGAAGGAGCCACTCCTGTGGAATCAAAGCTGCAGGATCTCCATGACACAGGGCAAAAGCAGAATATCCGAGAGGAGTCTTGGTGAGGGTCCAGTATTGATGGTGCAGCAGAAGCCAAAGGCCGCGAACCAGACCAGTGACTCATTGCAAAGAACGTTTGCAAGTAAAGCTGTCTGGACAAAGGGTAGACTGTGGGACACACTGCAGCTTCCATGTCAAGATTTATTTTTCATCATCATTTTTCTTTTTAATTTTTTTAAATTTTTATTTTTTGTTTTCTTTGTGGGGGGCCAGGTTGCAAGGGCAGAGGGTGGATATGGAGGGATGGGGAGATGAAAGGGATTGGGATGTAGGATGTGAAATTCACACACAAAAAAAAATCAATAAGAGTTTAAAAAAAGAATTGCATCTGGCACAGGCCTGGTGACCATAAGTAGAAACCAAAACAATAATAACACTAAAAAATGAAATATATGAAAAAGAGAAGCATGTAAGAGAGGGTTATGACAGATTTTACAATAAATATAGTCCTCATTTACCAACCTAATGACATGTCAAAGATCCTCCATCAGTACTATTGGACTGGGAATTGGTCAATCTAGGACTTTAGGGAAACCTTCAAACACATCAGGACCCTCACCACCCACCAAATCTGTTAGCACATTGAACTATTGCTGCCCAGTCTTCACAATTCAGGGAAATGGATCTTTGCTGTCCATCACCTTCCCTGCCTGTAGTGTTTGATTACGGCAGCCAGAGCCAGAAGATCAGTATCAAGGCACAGGACATCATCTCTAGAATTCACTTTCAAATCTCTCCTATATGCTAGGTGTGGGTACGAATTTCTTCTCATTGCAGTGGGGGCACAGACAGAGAGAATTGTGGGTGTGTAAGAGAGGTCAGGGAGACCATAGGACCTTGGAATGGCCTTCCCTATTCACTGAAGCTAAAACTTCCCTAAAATAAGATCTATTGCAATTTAAACCCCAACAACCCTAACAGGAAGGTCTGAGCCCTCAGGCCTTCCTACAGCCTTCTTTGCAGCCCTCTCAGGGAAGCTCTCTGGCATTGAACTTCAGATCTATCCATCACGTGTCAAAATAAACGCAGCCTCCTGGTTACGGGATACCTTCTCATCCCTCATGCCCACAGACTTCACAGCCGTCCCTACCTTTAGTCTGCACCAGAAGAAAGGAGCTGTGATCTCGACGTTGCGAGCTTTTATTTACCTTATCTGTAATATAATTAATAGATGACTGCTTGGAGATCAAGGTGCTTTGAAAGGGAATGAGACAGGCTTGTATGAAACTTGCTCTTTTGAGTCCGTCCAGGCCCCTATCAAAGTCTGCCTGATAATTTCATGTAAATCCTGGTGTTCCCAACCAGAATCTTTTAACCTGCGCATACCATTCTTAACATACTACATTTCAAAGACAGTGAAGGCTGGTCTAATGTGTTACAGAATTACATTAAAATCGGCCAGGAGAAAATCACACTCATTTCTTAAAGTTAATATAGATGCCCATTACCAACTCATTCTCCCAGGTCTCATACAATCTCTCAAAAGGACTAGAGGTAGGAAACCAGGTCCCAGTGTCAAAGCTTCTGGTTTCCTGCAGGTAGAGCCTTGTCTGGGATTTTTGGATTCTGGACCTGCTGAGACACCTTTCATGATGAGTTAGTGCCACTGTTCACCCCATGAACCACAATGTATCTGTTTACACTCTTCCTCCAGTGTGTGCCTAGACATAGCTGTGCACATTGTCTCTGCTAATTAGTCAGTCTATCCTGTTTCCTGCCATTAAAAAGAGAGCTCATTGGAGGCTGGGAAAATGCTTCAATCGGGAAGTTGTTCTCCGTGAAAGAGTGAGGACCTAAATTTGACTCCCTCGGGCATAAAACAAACAAACAAACAAACAAACAAACAAACAAACAAACAAACAGCAGCTGGACATGGTATGAAGAGAGATGGCTCAAAGAGAAATGCTTGCTGTGTCAACCTGAACACCCAAAGAAAAGAAAAAGCCAGGCGGGCAGGGTGGTTATCCTTCTTCACGTGGTTTTTGTTTCTGGGTTGTAGTATAGGCTTGATAGCAATGACCATGATGCCTCTCTGGATAACAGTACAGACTTGGCAGTGATTGGAACGATGCCTCACTGGATAGCAGTATAGATGTGGCAGTGATGGCCATAATGCCTCACTGGACAATAATACAGACGTGGCAGTGGAGGCCATAATGCCTCAGTGACTGACACTACAGACTTGGCAGTGGTGGACATGATGCTTAACTAGATGATGGTGTGGACCTGGCAGTAATAGTTATAGTGCCTCACTTTAATTGACTTCAATCCCATTAACTTACTTGAAGAATTTAAATTAATCCACCTGCAAGGATACTGCTTCCCAAGATGGCCACATTCACAAATCCAAGGACTGAGACGTGGCCTTTTCTGTGGGGAGACACAAGCTAGCCCTTATACTTACTAAGCCCACGGAACAATTCTGCAGCTCCTTGGGGCCTTCTTTAGAATGTAGGTTGACTTGTCCCTGTTACTTAGCCTCTAGGGTTCTGGAAGGACCTCTTCATATACATACCTACCCTGTGATGCTATGGCAAATACATTGTCACCAAAGCACAGGGGACCAGCCCAGGAGCTACAGGACTGGAACAGGCAAACTGGCACTTGCCCTAGAGACTTCTGATTATTGTTTTGTTCCTGCAAGCCCAGATCTGAGGCCAGTCTTTGAATTTTCTCATTTTGCATCACCCTTCTCTGACGTCAGGCTTCAGTCATTAGTTCAGACCTGCTAAGCGACTCTAAGCATCCTAGTTTAGCAGGAGCTGCTGTCCTTGCAAATATGTATGTACCTGAGTCCACAAGTGCCCATGGACACACACATATGAAGCTCCCAGGTTGCCTGGCACTTCTGGAAATGTCTGTTTTCCTGGGCACAGACCTGAAGTCTAGATGGTGGAGATTCCTGCATCCTTGCCATTCTTCATTTTTTTCGTGTCTGTCACTTTTGAAACCACCCTGGACACTTGCTTGAATGTAGACTCCCCACCCACTGCCCTGGTGGGCCTCGGATATTTCCTGGACCCTACTGCTGCCTGTGGAGATTAAGTGTTAAAGACATGGGGTGGGGGCGATGTGGAATCCTTCTTGGTTCTACTGAAGGGAGAAACTTCAGTGAACAAGGTGCCAAGCTGTACAGCGGAGCTCTCAGTAGAGAGGGAGAACCAGGGTTTCACTTTTCCTCCTCTCAGCCATGCTCTTCTCTGCACCTGGGTCCCCGTCGTTAGCAGCAGTTAACAAAGACCAAAAGATGGCTGTGAGGAAGAGATTGATGGAGAGTCGCTTGCCTGGAATGCTCAGCAGTTTCCATCCTGATTCTGCACTGTCCATTTCAGGGGCAGTCTGTACCTGCAGATCCTAGGTGCTGATCTCACGATAAAGTGCAGCCTGGGAGTGAAGGAAGAGGAAACTTTCAGTGGAAAAGGTGCTGTGCAGAACTGAGGCTGAGGACCCCAAGGAAGGGAGCTTAATATTCAGTTTGCTTTGTACAAAAATGTAGACATGCCCATAAATGTGAGTGGCATTCTCTAAGTCCAGTGCATTAGCTTGATGCAGAAGCAGACTTAGGGGAGGACAGGAGCTTCTTTGTCACTTGGTAAATGTATGCCACTGGGCTCAGAACTCTTTGGAATAGTGTGGGAGTTGGAGGGTGATCCTGTCATCAGGACATGTTTATGAAGTCTCTGGTATACTCTGCTGATCTGAGACAAGTTAAAGTCAGCCCAGAGATGATATCCTGTCTGGACTTGCACTGCATTCTAGCATCTCTTCAGGGGTAGAACATGCAGAGATAGGGCTGGTGAGTCCTACTGGAGGCAGGACACTCAACTCCAGGGGCACCCTCTCCGCAGCAGTCCTGGTCATGGTTGTTCTTTCCATATCAGGGCTGTGAATTTTTTTCCCTCTGGAGAAAGTGCTGAGTCCTCTTGAAGGAGGTACCCAAGCACCCACTGGGACATCCAGGTTGCTAGCTTCACTATATTCAACTTCCCTCCCACCATGATGCTCTGTTACTGAACTTGAGAATCTTATGTTGGGACACTGCAAAGCCCTCTGACCCCCCGGTTTGAGGACCCAGAATGAGTATCTATCTGTGAAGTTGATGGCTTCCCTCTTTTTGTGCTGTGGCCTCCACATCTCACATGTATATAACTCCTGGGTTCTGCCAGGATGACAGAGCATGGATGACAGCCCAAGGCTGCTGTATTCTGGTTTTCATCTTAACATATGACTAGGTTGAGTTTTGAACCCACTGGGTGTTCTATTCTATGTCTATGTGAAAAGTCAGTTCTTCTGGACCAATGAAGGACACACCTGTGCACAGCCCTTGAGTCCCACACCCCAATATGCTGCAAGCATAGTTACCACCCTCCAATATAATACCCTCCAGCCATGCCCCTCCCTCTTGGATGGCCATGAGTCCTATTCTGAGGTGTGTAGAGGCTGAGATCGGGGACTCTCTTCCCACACTGCTTGTGATACTCACACATCTACCTTCCTGGTCTGCCTTCAGAGGCCCAGCTGACCTCAGGATTAGACCCAGTGCCTCACCCCAGGCATCAAGTGAAGGGGAAAGATGTGCAGAAAGAAGGTTTTAGGTGGGATGTGGAGAGACTGGAAGGCCCAGCAGACAGCACCTCAACTCTGTGGAGCTCCACCAGGGAATTTGGGTCTTCTGTCAGTGGGAGCCACTCAGAAGAACCTTCCTGAGTACAGCTTGAAAACCAACGGCAGCCTTAGAGGGTGATGTTGATGTTAGCCCTGCGCAGACCAACCCACAGTCATCCCCTGGACAGGAGCTGCCCAACCACCCAGAACCAAAGGCTTTTGCATTCTCTCATTTTCCCATCACACTTCCTTGGATTCCTAAGTATAGCTTTGGAAAGAGTTTGAGTCATTTTTCAATTTTTTAAACACACATTCTCAACAAGCCCCTGGGGTGTTTGGGGCACAAGAAGGGTCCTAGCATGAATAAGAATTCTGCCTTTGTCTTGTCTGTCTCCCCAGGAAAAGGTGTAAGTGTCCTCCTACCCACTGATGGTGCCTCAGAGTGATTCTGTGAACAGACGAGTGTGTTTTTGGTGGCCATCAGATCACTACTCATTTGTCCACAGAGCCATCAATCACTCACCTGTCAATCACGCCACTCATCAGGAGGTCATTAGATATGAAGCAGGCTGTGTGACCTGGTCTTGGCCCTCAGGAAGCAACAGGCTGCTGTGGGAACCCAGAAGGGAGTGTTAGGTCTTTTTTAGGAGACGCCACCTGAATCCTGGCAGTTTCTATAACTTTAGGCAGTGGTGGATTCCAGAGGGACCTACAGGAGCCTCTTCCCCTGGAATGGCGGATGCTCACTGATGTCCTAAAAGCACGATGCAAAGACAGGCTTTCCTTCTCTAAGACTAACTGTGCAGCATCGCCAGGATGACACTTTCCCGTTTGCCAAGGTTTCCTTGTTGTAGTGTGGAGCTGATTTAATATCCTCCAGTCTTCATGTTGGCCTCAAGTTCCCCCACCTCCCAGCCTGCCTCTTCTTCCTTCTAATTTTCCTTTAGTAACATAAGAAGCAGAACTTAGCATCAGGCTCCACGGTTCTATCGGTCCTTCTCTCAACTAGACTGTGACCTGGGACGATCCCTCTGTTTTCACTTCCCCACTGGCAAAGGGCAAGGGTCACATGAGATGACACCTGATCCCTCTGCACTGTAAAGAGTGCTCTGTTCTCTATATTGAGAAGAAGCAGCGATCAGGGTATCAGGGAAGACTGAGGGTCTATGGGTACTATGCAGCACAAATCTTAAAAGGTCTTATTAATAAAAACCAACCCTGGGGCCAGGTATTGGGGTGAATGCCGGAAGATCGATCAGAGATGCAGAATAAGCCACAGCTACCTCACTTGCCATTTCCTCAGCTGATCCTGTTTCCTCAGACTGGATGCCTCTCAGCTGAACTGTGCTGCTCAAAAGCCTAAAAAGCTTAACCAGCCTTTAGTTCCTGGTCCTCATGCCTTAAATACCTTTCTGCTTCCTGCTATCATTTCCTGGGATTAAAGGCTCTTGTTACCACACCTGGCTGTTTCCATTGTGGCCTTGAACTCAGAGATCCAGGCGGATCTCTGCTTCTGGAATGCTAGGATTAAAGGCATGTGTGCCACCATTTTCTGGCCTCTATATCTAGTGGCTGTTCTGTTCTCTGACCCCAAATAAGTTTATTAGGGTGCACAATATTTTGGGGAACATAATATCACCACAGTACAATATCTACCAGAGACGCAGGAGCTGTGCAGAAGCCTGAGACTCATAGATGGGGGGACCAGCTCAGTCCCAGACAGGAAAACAGTTTATGTTGCACAAAGAACATCCAAAGAAGCTTATGCATTGCCAGCAGGAAATAAAGTACCATCATCTCACCTTGTGTTTTGGTTTCCTCTCTATTGCTGTGATAATGCGCTCTGACCAAATCAACTCATGGGAGGAAAAGGTGTATTTCATCTTACATCTTATTGTAATATCCTGGACACATACCATCACTGAGGGCAGTCAGGTCAGAAAATCAAGCAGGAACGTGAAGCAAAAACCACAGAGGAATCTGCTTGCTAGCTCATTCAGACTCATGCTCACCTAGCTTTCCTGCACATCCCAGGACCACCTGCTTAGGAAACTGTACCACCCACATTAGGCTGCCATGTTAATATACCCCTCAGACGAAGAATAGTCAAGTCTCGTTGCCCTCATAGGACTGGTTGCTGTAGGCTGACACCGGGTTTTCAACCAATCCTTTGTTCCTATTATGACAATCACATAGTGTATGGAGTATAGCATTGCCTTCCTACTATAGCCCACTGGTGCCACTACGGATCTTTGTAGGGCAGAGGTTATTCAGGGTTCAGAGATTAGTGTGGATTGCTTGGGGCAGCTCTGAGGGCAGACTCCTTGGGTGGTCCTGATGGACATTTGGGAGGAATTGAAAGAGACTTGGGTTAAGACCAGTGTGTGAGGGATTCTATGGGGACACTAACTTATCACTGCTACCCATAGCTCTGGGTTTTGCAGTAACACCATGACTTTGGTTCTTGCTTCTCACACCAGGTAAGCCCCAAGTGTGGAGCATTCTGGGAAGCAGACACTGCCCTGGCTTGTAGACAGCTTTATCATATATTGCCATTATTACCAGTGGTGTATGAATTTTACCACGAAACTCTGGAAAACAGGAGCCTTTCTTCCAAGGGGATGTATCTCAGAAATGGCTGCAGCAGGGTCAGGAAGCTCTAGGAGGGTCAGAAAAAGTTTCTCTCTGAGCATTAAGGCCTCTGTCCCATGCCAACTGCATCAGTTGGGCCTGCACTTGGAATAGGCAGGGATAAAAGATAGCACTATAGCATTGTGAGTGAGGAAAAGAGATACACCTTGTCTCATTCTTCCTGTGTAGCTAATTCTGATCTCTGCAACAATTTGTAACACATTTTTCTGGGGACATTCAGATAATCCCAACTAAACATGCAAACCACACATTGCTATTCTGGGAAATGGCATTGAAAGCGTGGCTACTTCTGCACAGTCTAGCTCATTATATTTTTATGACTTTGGTTAACACTGATCTATAAAATCCAGTAAATAACTGCTAAGAGCAGAGACATTTGCTTAAAAATATTTTATGAGCTTAATTTTGGGGATGGTCAAACATTCCACTAAACTTTTTTTCCCCACTGTATACACGGAAACTTTGTGTTCTGGATAGTTCTGCCTAGTCACAGTGTTTTCCTGACCTGCAAGAGGAGGAGTCATTTCTGCCTGGACAGTGCCTCATGCAACTTCCTAAGTATTTTCTTCAGAGAATCCACAGGAGCCACATGGATTCTACTTTGGCTATTACTAAGTGTAGACCCTCACAGCCATCCCAGAGGCTCCACTCCACCAGAACCTGTCATGTTTTTATTCTTGGAATCCAGAGAGCTGCTGATGAACTTGACCCTCCAAATACTTATTTGTACTGTGCCATGCACTTGTACTTCAGGTCTTCAGGGAGCTGATGGTCAAGGTTAGCCCTCGCACCGAGGACTGGGTATAAAAAGACAAAATGGACACAGTGGATCTTGAGTTGTTCCTGGCCTTCAGGCTTGAACCTGGTGTCAGCTCACTTAGTTTCGGGAGTTCTGTGAGCCAGGAAAGACTCAGAAAGCCTACAAGAGCAGAAGAGTCGAAAGGAAGAGGATGATGCTTCGATGGTATTCACACAGGGACACACTCTGTGCAGGGGTCTTGAGCCCCTGGTGTCCAACATGGCCAATGGTACCAAGATGCGGTTGACAACACAGCGGCTCTGTTGATGATGGGCACTCATCAAACAGTGAACAAACAGAGCGGTTGGGGATATAAGCCTGCCCCATTAGGTGTAGATAAGAAGTAGCAGGGCTGCTACAATCTGAGGTTTAACACAGTCTCCCTGGGACTATGTCCCACCTGCTTCCCTTCTGTGTCCTTTACCAAATTTGCTGAGCTGAGGAGCTAGGACCAGGCTCGGGAACATGGCCTCCACCTATGCTTCATATGTGAGGCTTTCTAGGCCCACATGAGGTCTTCTGCCCACACAGCAGGACTTGATTCCACTCCAGCAGGTGTGATGACTTCTCAGTAGTGCCACACTCACCCACCTACCTTACAGCCATGGAAGTTAGGTGATGTTTACAAGACTACAGGGGAGATTCCAAATTCATATCCCAATGGGTGATGACCATGGGATGCAATTTGCCAAGAAACACAGAAAGGTGTGAGAATCCCTGCTGTGGGAATTTGGTCCATTCAACCAGTGACCTTTGGGCTATCTGGTCCAATGGGCGTGGCCCTTTCTGGGTACATGACTGGCCAAAATTGAGGAGAGGACACTCTCATGCTTTCTTGGGTGGTTGGAGACTGGATGGTTGGTTTCCTTCACCCCTGTACAGAACAGAGGACAACGACACTTTTTACTTTGTTCTGTATCTGTGAGAATATTATCCCCACTTTATATCTTAATAAATTCTTGATATCCTTTAACAGACTCTTATGGGTTCACATAACAAGACCCATCCCCTATAACGTGCACCACCAGCTCTTCCCCTAGATCTAACGAGAGGTGGGGTCTTTAGGTTTGGTACGGGTCAAGTGTGGGACGAGGATGAAGAGCAATTTACAGGATAAAACTTAATTTGAGGTGCCTGTGCTTTTCTTGGGGTTCATCACATGTTATACCATTTAAGAGACACACACACACACACACAAACACCTAAAGACTTCATCTATTTCCACAACAAAAAAATTCAAGTGAAGAAAATACCCCAGCTAAAGCCTAAGCTGTGGGGAGTGAGAAGTTTTGTGTGGGCATCTAACAGTGTGTGAGACTCCTGGGCATATGTATCTCAGGGTAGCTGTGAATGTGGCCCAACACATCAGTAGGGCATAAGTATCCTAGGGTAGCTGTGAATGTGGCCCAACACATCAGTAGGGCATATGTATCCTAGGGTAGCTGTGAATGTGGCCCAACACATCAGTAGACCACAGCTTCATGTTGCACTGTTGAAAAACTGGACACAGATGTTGGAGACGTACAACCAGTGCCCTTATCCAGTCTCCTTCATTATCATTCGGCTATTCCTACTGGCTTTCTTTCCCCATTTTTTTTTTTTTTTTTTTGTGTGTGTGTGTGTGTGTGTGTGTATACGCTGTAGCTTTGCCCAAAGCTTCTTACATGGCAGACACATCTTCTCCCTTTGACATTCCTCTTGATGCATTCTTTCCAAGTTCCACAAGGCTAGTGAGAAGCATGTGGCTAACAGGGAGAGAACAGAGTCTAGAGGATCCTGGCCTCCCACTGTCGCTTCAGGTACCATAAAGGTGGTGGCAGATCTCAGCCTCACACCCCACTGTGTGGAAGTCTGGAAATCACATTTTCTCCACCGTGCTACACATCCACAGAGGCAGAATCACACAGCCTCCTTTTATGAAATATTGCCGTAATTATAAAAACGCAGAAGATTGCATATGCCGCACACCTAGAATCTCACTCTCCATAAACTCTAGTTAGAACTCAGGGCTGATGGGGATCCCACCTGCCACCCAGACCATCGCGGTCTAGCGATGTCATTCTCAAGAGAGCGGAGGAGATGCTGGCTGAACGGACTAGCCCTTCTTTCTGCACAAGCCTCTTGTGTATCTGATGGAGACGTCTGAGTTTGCACGCTTCGTGGTCTTCATCTGGATCCAGATAGGAAACGCTTTGTCAAGATTTAGAGCCCAGGAAATCAGTCCATTACCTTCTCAGTAGGCGCCACTTATACGCCTTTAAGCCACATCTGTCGAGATAAAACGCCATTCCTGAGACATTTGGCTGCGTGGAGGCTGCACAGTTGTTACAGAATGTGAAGTGTTAGGACAAAGGGAAGCAAGAGATAACCTTGTTTTTTTTTTTTTCTCAGTGTTCCCCTTCTAGTCCAGAGCTTGAAGCAGTGTCATGCACTGCCCTAGGTGTGGAGCTGCTGTGGACAGTCCTTCTGCCTCAAGACCAAGCTGGTCCTCAAAACTGCTGCTAACTATAATTTTAGGGAATACAATTTTTCCAAAACCATATCATACACTCTGCCTAATGTGTCTGAACTGTTAAGTGGATTGCCACTTTGGGAGGCATGGGTCACAGAGGCACAAGATAAGGCCCTGTAAGTGGCTCCTGTCCCCACACCCGTGCTTCTACTGTGGTCCCCAAGCCATAGCTTGTTCCACTGAGCTAGTGAACTGTGAACACTGCACCATTAGCTATGAGCTCCCTGTTGGCTGTGGCTGGGAAAAAGTAATTCTGGTTTCTAGACAACATAAAGCACAGCTCTCTCTCTCTCTCTCTCTCTCTCTCTCTCTCTCTCTCTGTGTGTGCACGTGTGCACGTGTGTGTGTGTGCACGTGTGTGTGTGTGTGTGTGTGTGTGTGTGTGTGTGTATGTGTGTGTGCGTGCACATGCGCTAAGTCAGGGTATCTGTCTGTATAACACTGACACCATTTCAACATCAAAACAAATGCTCTCATCTAGGACAGCTGTTATGTCCATGGACAATATCTCCTTGGCGGGTCATTATTATAGATATGCCCCTCACTCCTGACAGTTTTCTTTTTTTTGTTGGAGATAGGCAATCAACTGAATTATAGCTGTATCTACTTTTTGGTGAACTTAGTGTGATCACCCTTTTCTTATGGCCATCTTCCTTTTCTTTTTTCATGGATGAGTCATTTATTTACAAAATTTGCCCTCATTCCCAATCTCTTTCCAACTCCTTCAGGGTACTACTCCACCCCTTCTCAAATCCACTGGCTCTTGCTAATTATTGTTACACATGCATATGTGTAAATATATAAATGGAGTCTGCTGGGTCCATTTACTTTTGCTCACATGTGTATGATTTTAAGACTGACCATGTGATATTGGAAAGCCAACTTGGTGGCTCATTTCTGGAAAAGAGCAAGCCTACCTCCTTCAGCAGTTCTGAATTGCTTGCGGCTCTTCATCTAGGGGTCAGGGCTTGAGAGATCTCACCATCTACACCGGTGTACCAACTGGTGTTGTCATCATTCAGGTCTCGTTTAGGTGGCCATATTGTTGTCATGTCATTGGGGGCAGCTTCCCCGTCACGTCAACAAGCCACAGTCTGCAGCAGAGGTCCTGTCCTCTGGCTCTGAGAATCTTTCTTTCTACCCTCTCTTCTGCAGTGTTCCCCAAACCTTACGTAAAGAGATTGCATTGCAGATACGTCAAATGGGGCCAGCCCGCCATGAGATCCACTGTTTTCTGGATTTTGACCAGTTGTGTCTTTCTGTAATGGTCTCCATCTGCTGCAGAAAGAAGTCCCTATGAGGAGAGGTGAGAGCTGCACTGATCTGTGGGTATAAGGACCAGTATTCAAAATGCAGTTAGGAAGTGTCCTGGCTATTGAGTGTGACTACAACCCTTCTCAATACAACCTTTTCATTTTTCCTGCTTCATTGAGGTACCACAGGCAAATAGAATTAGAGACATTTTTAGTGATTATTTGATCTATGGTTGCATTGTGAAATGATAATCACAATCAAGAGAGGTAAAAGGCAGTCACAAACTCATGGTCAGCATTCATGGGTGCACACTTTCCACTTACTATCCTAGTCATTTCTTTTGTGGGATACAGTACTGTTATTTACAGTCACCATGCTCTACATTGGGTCTGTTTGGGGATCTACTTTTCTATGCCTCATGTAAACAAGACCCTGTGATCTTTGTCTTTCTGAGTTCTCTTAGTATTAGTGTCTTCAAGGTTCATCCACATTGTTGCCAATGGCATGAATTCCCTCTCTCCCATTCTAGAGCGTTCTAATGGAACGTTTGGCTACGTTTGGCTGTTGGTGGACATTTTGGTTGTTTTCACAGCTTGACCACTATGGATAGAGATTCAGGGACCATGGGTGCTGACATCCCAGAAGACATACATTCCTTTACTTCAGTTGCACACCCATGACAATTATTGCTAGCTTGTATGGTAGATTCATTTACTTATTTATTTTTCATAAATCTCTTTGCTGTTTTCTAAAACATCTGCACCATTTTTATTCCACAATAATAAGGCACCAAGTTCCCCGTTTCTCCATATTGGTGACATTTGCTATTGTTATACATCCAATGGTTGTATTTTAACTGTGGAAAACACCAGCAGGACTGAAAAGTAAAACCCTACCCCATGGAATTCTTAAACGGATCTCAGCCTCAGTCTACATTTTCTAAACTTCTATCCCTGTCCTCATTAATCATTTTTAAGCTTCCATTGTCTTTCTTTTCCTTTTTTCAGAAATTAAGCAATATAAGCACATATTTGCCATTCTTCCCTATAAGAAAAGTGTATAGAAGAGTGTCTGTATACTTTTCTTTGCAATTTCTCAGTTTGGCTGGCCATCTCTCCTATCTCATAGACGTCTCTCCCCTATTCCTTCCTGTTTCCTCACAGTATGACATTGTGAGGACCCTCCAGCCTATGTCCAGCGTTTCTCCTGTCTGCAGACCCTGGTTAAGTGACCACAGAGAAACCTGTGATGACAAAAGCCATCAGAAGATGAAAAGGAGGATGGAAGTTTTTTTTCCAGAGATTTTATGCTACACTGGGTTTAATCACTATGAAACAAAATCCACACCAGATTATAAAATATTAAGGATTTTTTTCTGGGATCATTCCAAAATGTCAAGACAAGAAGGATAGTAAATAAGAGAGATAAAGGGAATTGGATACACACCCAGCCCAATTTCCACTGAGTCCCTTTTTGAAGAAGCAAATCAAAGAACACTAAATGATATTCTGGGAAATTAAACAAACTGGGATATGAACCACATCTTAGATACTGTTACCTGAGTGCAGGAATTCTTGGGGTGATGATGGCAAAGTGTGGTGCATCATGGGTGCATAGGAGGTGCCTGTGAGGGTCCAGAGCCCAACGGTACAAGGGCAGCTCAGCTTCTCACTGAGCCCCTCTATCCCTAACCTCTATTCTGAGAATCCTGGTGGGGAAGAGAAAGGAGGTGGATAATTAGTATCACATATCCTAAATGGCAAGGTGCTGACAGCTCTCATAGGCACATTAACCGATGGACAGCTTCCCTGGAATGTACCTGACCCCTGGGCACGTGACACCAGCAGTGCCTCCCAGACATCCTGGAGCTCAGAAAGGCTGACGAACTACTTGAGACTGACAGAATGGAAAACATTGAAACAAACTCAGCCAATTGTATGTCTCTTCTGCAGGACTTCTTGGTGACTGACATTTTACTGCAGTATCTTGGGGTGCAGCCCAGCACTCTTACACTTCTCCTCCTGCGGCATCATGATATTTTGCCTCTCTAGAAATGCAAGCGACTGAAACCATCTGTCTTTGAGGTTTCAGAGCTCCCACTGATGTTTGAGAGCCGTCTGAGCTCAGCCCTTAACCCTACTCAGCTGAGCAAATGACTGTGTCCCTGAGGAGCACTGGCTGCACACTTCAACAATACCACTTGCTCTTAGAAGAGACTCATCCTGGTGGCTGGGGAAGAGGAGGCTTGTTTTTCCTTGCTCCTTTGTTCTGAGTTCCCATATTCTCAGCTCCTCGAGAGGTCTGTTCCCAGAAGGATCCTGTCACTCAGGCCGTCCCATTTGCTACTCCAAAGCACTCCTTGGATCTCTTGATGATCCTAAAGTGCCCACAGGTGATACTGTGACTGCAGGTCACAGGTGTGCAGTTTCTTGGATGTCTACTGCTGTCAAAATGCAGGCTCACGTCACTCGTGCCCATGCCTTATGTGCCAAGCAGGGCGGTCATCGGGGACATTGGATCTGTGAGTGCTTAAGTGTCCTTCATGTGCCATGACATTTTTGGGAAAGGGATTCAACAGGAAACCAAGTAGCAGAGAGAGTTCTGACTTAAAGATAAGAAGCCGATAAAGAGTAAAGTCCTGTGAATCACAGAGCACATGAGATAGGAGGTAAATATGTGATTTGCACAGACTGACTGAACACCAAAACTGTGTCCCAGGGGCACCATTAGGGCAGGCCCCTCCAGCCAGCCTCTGCTTTCCTCCAGGGCTTCAGCCTCAGCTCCTCTTCTTGTTAGGAATACGCTGCTGCTGTTCCCTGTGGAGAATGTGGAACACCTCTCCTTCACAGTTGCTTCCTAAGAAATGGAAGGATCCAGAAAGATGCAAGGGGACAGCACTAAACATATACCAACAGAGGGAGTCAGACGGCATCATTTTTGTCCCATGTGGAAAAGCTCCAGCTAGTTCCTCTTGTTTCGATGCTGTGAACCTGCTACCTTCTCTCCCTGAGAATAAACTGGTTAAGTTTTGCAGAGTGCTTTTGAAAAAGCACAGTGCTGTAAAGTGGCCAGGACTGGAGGAGGCCCCTCACGGAACTGGGAGGAGAAAGGGCCAGTGGGAGCTCGGGCTTGTCATTTGCATAGAAAATTTCACGATTACCTTCAGAAATTATGCTTTCTTATTTATAAGCCCTGTCAATGAAATAAATTGAATGGAGCCACCAGATGGCCTTGAATTTTGTCTTTTACTGCTTAGTCCCATCTTTGGAGAGCCTTTGTGAGTGGGACTGGAGGGTGTGAGATGTGTTAAATGGGGGAAAAGGAAACTTCAGTCTAATCCGTGATTGTCATGGCTATCTATTTATTTTCTCAGTGAGGTGAGGGGGAGACCATCTCATTTAGGCTTATTAAAGGGTCCAAAAGTGTAGCACTCCCTAAAAGGGTCACTATAAATATGCCACACACTGTATTTCATAGGGTTTATGGGAAAGGAAATTGAAATCTCCTAAAAATAGAACTGAATCTTGTCCAAACAATATTGAATATACCACACTAGTGTCTCTGTTATTACACAGAATGGGCTGCTTTTCTAAGCACAGTTTTATAAACCTTCCATTTGTTTTCATAAATTTCAGGCTTTCTTATATTTCTATAAGTGTTTTGAAGTTATCAGCCAAGATGACAGTGTTTTTGAAAATAACAAGGAAAAGGCTCATTGCGGCAGAGTGACCACTTCTTCCTGCCCTTCCCACTCAGGCAGTGAGACAGTCTCAGGTAGGTACAAGAAGTCATGGAGAAAGGGCCACCTGGGTCAGGATGAATCTTGCTTCTTGGAGAAGTGGCTCCCTGCTCCCTTGGGTCCTTCCCGTGTTCCCTTCTCTGTGAGGTCTGATTTGGTGCTTTTCCTCAAGTGTGTCCTCCATGCTCCCCAGACCACGCTGCCTTTGGTTTCTCACATCACATTCAGAGATGAAGCCCCTGTGCCTATCTGCTTTTGACATTATGGCTTTCCCCCACACTCTATAGTTCACAGACTCTAGGAGGGCAGGCATCATGTGTCTTTGTCCACTTGCTCCCTGACAGACCCCACACACAAAGGAAGAACTTTGCAAGCAAGTGAACCCAAGCCTGGCCCAGGAAACACACCGTACCTCTGGGTCTAACCTGGAACCCCTTCCACACTGCTGTACTCCTGATACTCCCTGGAACTTGCCTGCCTGAGTGTGACCCCTGATACTACCTGGGGCTTGTCTGCCTCAGTGTGACCTATAAAAAATGCTCCAGTCCCCCAATGAGGGAATACAAGGGAGTCCCAGGCACCATTTTCCTTCTTGACCCTAAATTCTCTTTCAGCCTTAATATTTTAATTATAAACAAACTCCTTATGGGATTGTTGTTTTTTTTGACAGAAAGCGATGGAATGGGAGGAGGAGGAAGTGAATCTCCAATAGGGAGAGGGGGGTTTGGGAGCCTGTCCGCCTGGGGTGGCTCCTCACCTGTTTGAAGGCTGCTTCTGTGTGTCACTCCTGTGCTGTTAGAAGGTTAGTCTTTTGTTAAATTATTTAGAGCTTTTGTGGGTGCCACTCAGGCTGGGATTAAAGCTGGAGGCTCCTTTCTTGGCCCTGCTGGGAGGCTGCTTCATGTTTGCTGAAACAAGATCTCCAGGAAAAATAGTTCAACAGAAAAAAGAAATTAACATTTGATATACATTAATCCTGTGTCAATGACGTTCAGTACAGATAACAGCAGGAAAGACGCTTCTGCGGTGTCCACTTATCTATCTTCCTCCTCTGGTCCCGAGTTTCACCTGCGTATACCTTTACCATAAAGGTGACACGTGCTTCCTGTGACATCAGAGTGATTAATTAGCAATGCATAAATTACTTGTAATGATCTAGGAAAGGATTTATGCATCTGTCTTGTCTCAGGATAAAGCCTGCTCCTGTTGGTGAGAATATGTAGATCTGGTATCATTATTGACAGTCTTCAAAATGGCAGGATGTCCCTGGCTGGTAGGCTCAGCTCCTTCTCAGGCTGGCGGTGAGGGCTGTGTGGCCTGACAGGACACACTCCCCACCAGAATGCCTCCTCTGCTCCCTAGATCCCTGAATGTCAGATCCCTTCAGTCCAGTCCACACACTCAGTTGCTTTTCAACAGAGTAGCTGCAAAGGGGCTCGGAGCCCACTTTCACCGGAGTCTCCTTGTGCATAAAGGAAGCTGCTGATGTCATCCATCCACAGGGGTTTAGTTTCAACCCAGCCTGGTGGGTTTCACACACATGATCTCCTGATGTTCCCAACACACGAGAACATAACTGTCATTGCAGATTTATATACAGAGAAAGAGAAACTCGAACAGGTCCAGGCATATCCAGGTGTCCGAAGTCAGTCAGTGGGCCATTCCCAGGGGGAAAAGCCATCTGACACAGAAGCTTTGTTTTCAGCCACGACAAAACAGAGGAGAGAAGTCTGGGGGTGTACACTGACTCTTGAGTACC
Organism: Peromyscus eremicus; assembly: GCF_949786415.1. Classification (NCBI taxonomy): domain Eukaryota; kingdom Metazoa; phylum Chordata; class Mammalia; order Rodentia; family Cricetidae; genus Peromyscus; species Peromyscus eremicus. The sequence goes on from NC_081427.1 coordinate 2,509,405, forward strand.
TTTTCTTCTGTAAAGAATTTTTTTAAACTGGGTCTTATCATACAGCCTTAGTTGGCCTGGAACTCCTTCTGCAGACAAGGTTGCCCTCAAACTCATTCATGGAGGTAGCGACTCTGACCTCCAACCTGGAAGAAGAAAATGAAGCTAACTGAACCTGAGGGGAGTTGTAAATGTCCATCAGCCAAGTGAATTCTGAGCTGCTGTTTGTGACCCTTCCCTCAGTCCTTCCTGCTTTTAAGTTCCTCCTTACCACATTTGGCATGGCACTGGCAAGCCATGAATTCTTTAATGTCTTTGTCCTCAAGCTAGGCAATGCCCCTCCCTGTTCTTGAATTGGGGGGCGGGCATGAGATAGCTCTGTGTACAAGTTCTTGTTTCTGTCAGAGACAGTAACCCTATGCCCCATATTGAGCATCAAGCAGTCAAGAGAGCCTTGCTGTGCAGACCTCCTTAAATCCCCATGCCCAAGGTCTCAGGCTGTGAGAACTAAAAAGTGCCCCAGGAACTATGTGGTAAAGCTGTGGGAACCTATAGGTACATTTCACTGTCTTTCCCCCACATGAAAGTTGTAACTACTCCTTGGGTGGGTCAACAATTCCATGCCCTAGCAACTGTGAAATGGCACCCCTGTCCTTCAGCTTCAGAGCCAAAGGTCCTGAGAGGAGACAGGGTGTCCAAGTGACTCTCAGACTTCATCACTGTCTTAGTAAATATTTGATTTTTATGAAGAAACACCATTACTGACCACAGCAGCTCTTATAAAAGAAAACACATTATTGGAACCCTGACTACACTTTCAGAGGATTAGGCCACTACCATTGTGCCTAGGAGCATACTGGTATGCAGGCAGGTGCTAGAGCAGTAGCTGAGAGCTACATCCTGGTCCATAGGCAGAAAGAGAGAGGGAGAGAGGGAAAGTGAGAGAAAGAGATAGAGATAGATGAGAGAGAGAGAGAGAGAGAGAGAGAGAGAGAGAGAGAGAGAGAGAGAGACACTCTGGGCTTGTCATCCACTTTTAAAACTTCAAAACCCTCCTCCAACAAGCCTCAAAGCCTTCCTTCAACAAGGTCATGCCTCCTAATCCTTCTAATCCTTTTAAATAGTGCCACCTTCTGGTGACGAAGCATTCAAATATATGAGCCCATATAATTTGGTCCATCCTTATTCCAACTACCACAACCACTTTAAGCCACCCCTCCCCTCCAATCTGAAAGTAATTGAATGTATTTAAGCTTCAAGAGGGAAACATCCTGACAGACTGTCACAACAGGTAGAACACAGAGATCCTGACATGCCTCTCACCTACAAGTTGGCTTTCTTGGGTTTGTAGCCCAGCTTGTCAGCCTTTCAGTGGAAGAAAGAGGAGGACTCATGCTCATGAGGATGATTCAATGGTCCACGTTACCACTTGTAAGAGATTCTTAGCTCTTCTGCCTTCTAAGGGCCCTAATTCTGGTATCATGGTCCACCTTCACAATCTCAGCTGGTCTTAATTCCTTTCTTACTACAAATACAGCCACACTAGGGATTAAAATTTCAGTTAATGAGTCTCTGGGCTGAGGCACAGGCAAAGTTCAGTTTAGCAAGGTCCAAGTATCTAGAAAGACCCATCTCTAGTCTACCCAGGAGCCACCTTTGCAGAGGTAAGTGTCTGTTTCTGAATACAAAGGAGATTGGCCACTGAGGATGCCTGGTATAAGGTTCACAGAGAAAACAGAGGCATGGAAGGCTGCCAAAGGGTAGCTCTTCTAGGATGTGTACTGTATCATTTGTGGCCATTGATACCCTTAGTTCAATGTGTAGTGAAGACCATTTTTCACTGGAAAGTCTTCCTGGATGCTAACAACACAGCAGGCCCTGAGATAAAACTGGAGAAGTCCACAAAATCCAATAGCTATGGGCTGTAAAAGGGTTCTTCCCATTTCCTCAAGAGAACTAGAATTCCATGATGCCTAGAAATTTAAGACAGATAGACCAAAATACAAAAGGCCCCACAAAGATATACACACAAATATGACTTTGGAAAAGAAAAGAAAGTGTTCTCTATGGAATTACAAGAACCACATTTGTGATTCACTGAAGACAGAGTTCAAGCATGTGAGTTCAACAAAGGCAGAAGACTTACCCTCCAATCCTTCACCACCCTCCCACCCCAACCTGAGGCCTGACCCATGCTTCACTCATGCTGAATTCACAGACAGAGATGATGAGTGAACAGATGGAGTCAGGGTATAGTGTATCCCTGAATACTTACACGATGAACCATGATAAAGATGACCACAGCCAGATCTGTTTTGACACAATTGCCCAGTGATTTATGTCTAACAAATGCCTTGGAAATCTCAACTACATATGAGTCTTTTTAGTGGTGAGAAAATATACAATTGTGTGCTTGCTTTAGAAGCAATTCACTCAAGTAAGAAATGAAGACACAATTCTTTCTCACTCTCCAACAATCCTGCAAAGAGGCTCATGAGTATGGCTATCTTGCTACTTCCTTCTATGTCTTCCCCTTCCTGTGTTTCTTTTCCTATTCACAATCCTTTGGGATTTTATTATTCTTAATTGACACCATGGCTGTATATATCTACAGAGTATGATGGGATATTCATTGCACATATGTATTAACGTGTTCAGATCAAGCCAATCACTTGCCTATCTCCTCCTGTAGTAAGAACACATGAAATCCACTCTATTGGAATTTCTGAAATATGCATTATCATTACCTACAATGACCACGATGTGCTGTAGATCCCTGAAGCATATTCTTTCTCTCTCTCTCTCTGCTTCTTTGATTAATACCCACCCCTTCTCACTCCTCAGTTCACAATCTCCCTTTAGTTGGACCCATCAATCAATTCCAGTATCCATTTACCACATCAGTCTCAGTTAGCGCAGTCCTGAAAATATCTCCTGGAATCAGGCTACACTTATAACAATGACCCATTTTCATTGACCAGGCAGATATTTCCAATGAAACAAATGTTCAAAATTCCTCCCAAATGAACACTAGCCCATGGAAATGAGCAATGTTCTCAGCAAGGCTTCATTCTGTCACTGTTTGCTGAACTGTTCCTTGCTTCTCAATGCATAGCCCTCTGGTTCTGTGAGCAGTACTTACAGATTCCCAATGGAAGTTTCATATCTAAACTGCCAATTACAGGAACAAGGGTCTGAATTGTGTGTCAATCAATTGTTTTAGATCTGAGATACATCATTCAATTTCACTATTCTGGAAAACTTTCAGGACTGACTTGATGATCAGCAAGGACCTGGAGGGGTATTCTCTGCCTGTCTTGGGAGAATGTCAAGATCCTGGAGCCAGGCTTTGATTTGGTTGCACAGTGTGGCACTGGCACACACTAGCTTCTTCTTTTCTATTGAAGATGAATTTTCTGAACTTCATCAGCTCTGTGCCTGCCAAAGACCTCCCACATGCTATGTGCAGGTGGGGTCCTGGGTCCTGTCTGGCACTGGGTGGAGTTGACCTACACAGAGATCCTTTGCTCACCTTTCAAGTGGTTCTCTGAAGATCACCATGGTTTCCTGCCAGGGAAGACACTATTCTTTCTCATGAACACTCAATACATCAAGGGAACTGAGGGGAGAGGCCTTTGTTGCTTTCAAATGTTTCCAGAACTGTGAATGTGCCCTCCCCCTACCCCAGGTACCTGGAGTCTGTTCTTTTTAAGAACAGGGATGTGAAATAAGAACCAGCTGAGGGCCAGATATGCTGGCCAAGCAGTTTGTATTTGGGAGACTTAAAACGTATTTAAGGTAAATGCTAGAGATTGGATTTTCTCCTGTTAGAAATAGTCTGAGGAATGGGGCTGTGGGTTGCCTGAGGGACCAGCTCTCTCTGTGAATCCAGCACTACCACTCTGTTTAGACAGGTCGCAGTCCCTCTGTGCCTCTGCTTTCTTGTCTGCAGGATGGGATACTGAATGACACACATGTTCAGCATCCTGAAGACTCAACAGAGCACAGACAAACAGCCTTTGTGAAGCCACTTATGCAGATCATTTGGATAGTCTCTTTTGAAGCATGAGGTGCATGTGTTTGTTGTTCAGAACCCACACAGGTGGTAGAGCAATTTGGCACATAGCTGACTGTATGCTACTGTGTCAACACCATCGAAGCCTCTGAGGAAGGAGCTCAGAGTTGCTGAACATGGTGATGAGTTGTTCTGAGAATACTTTAAGCCCCTTACATTCCAAGGCTGTTCACTCTTCTGAGGATGAAGAAGAGAGATAGCCTAATCTCTACAAGTACCACTCCCATGCTAGAGGTGTCTGAGGATATCAACACACGCTGCCACATGTGTTGGTTGGGGATGGCTCTAGGCAGACTAGTTACTTTTCCTTCCTTCTGTCTTCTTCCCATCCCCTGGACCTCTCCTGTTTAATGATGGTGAAAAATTCATCTGATAACCAGGAGCCTGGGTGCCTTGTGGGTGGCAGGCTGATGACATTTTAATTGAAGCCAAGTCTGTTGATATAAAGCAAAAGTCAATCACCATGCCGTTTTTGAGGGGTGGAGGGCAGGGGAAAGATTTAGAATTTCAATGCTTCCATGCAGTTTGTGTTAGTTTTCTTTTCTAATGTTATTTTCCTTTCCTCTGAAAAGCTTAGGCACAAATTTGGAATCTTCATGACTGATTTATTTTTCAAGTTAATTCTGGCATGACATGAGTTGTTCTAAACTTACTTTAGTTTCTAAATGATATTCACTTTTCAAAGTTCATGCTGTAGAGAATGAGTCAAGTTGACTGGTAATATTTGAAACTATGATGCTAATAGAGATCTGGTTTAACTCTGCAAGGTTCACTCTCTTGTGAGAACAAGATCTCACCAAGCATGATGTGGCTAGGAGTGTGCATGTAACCCTGAGGTTACAGAAGTCGTTTGGGGGATATTATTTGGACATGTATCCAAGATTTCCACACATTAGCTGGTGGCATGTGGCATATAACCTCTATTTTCTGGAGTCTCCTCCTCTATAAAATAGGGATTGAGAAGCACTGACTGCTGTTCCAGAGGACCTGGATTTAATTCTCAGCAGCTACATGGCAGCTCACAACTGTCTGTAACTTCAGTTCCTGAGGATTCCATGTTCCCTTCTGGCCTCTACAACCAATGCATGCCCATGGTGCACAGATGTACATGCAGGTAAAACACCTATACCCATCAAATAATATAAAACTAAATTAGAATGGGCAAGTATTATCATATAGTGATAGTAGGTGTGGGGTGCTCATATGACTCTGGAATTTGCCCTTGGCATGTACCATTAAGTTACCATGTGATACTAACTTTAGCATCCTGGTCACCTAACACCCAAAAGAAACAATTCAAGAGTTTGTTCAGCTCCTGGTTTCAAGGGGGATTTCAGTCCACTGTAGTGGGAAGGCAGGGCAGTGAAGCTATTATCTGTGATGGCTGCAGCGTGAGTGGGGTGGCTGCTCAAATTGTGGGGACAGTAAGCAGGGTGAAGAAATATCACTCTACAGAGAGTTGTTGTTTTCAAGATGTACAGTTTCTAAAGGTTCCCCTGAATGTTTCAGTGTTGAGCACTGCTCAATGTAAGACCCTCTCACACCAAAAAACATAGGACCATATGAGCTAAAAACAAATGCCTATGTATTCAACATGCTGTCCCAGGTAAGTGGTTTGCTGCAGCTCATGTCCAAAGAAGATGTTCTCATGGGCAACCTGAGCACTGCCCAATATGCACTGCACAGTTGCATGGGTGCTGCCCAGTCTGCAGCCTTAGACATACCCACATGAGGATCATCCTGCAGAATGAGGCCCGACATCCTCTAGCTCTGCTGAAGTGCTTCCCTGTAAATCCCAGGCCATCAGAAAATGAGGCTGGGTTTCAATTTAACCAAGTGAAATGTCAACTTCTTTTTATTATCAGAAACTCTTTTAATAGATTTCCAGTGTGAGCCCTTGGGTCACAGCGAGAAGTGCAGGGCAGAGAGATTAGCCCAGTACTGTCATCCTGCTTGCCAGAACTGGCTGTATCTACCCTATAAATAGTCAGCCCCATGCACCTTGCAGGCTTTTCAAACCCATTCCATGACCTCCACTTGGGCCCCTTAGAAATCATTCTAACTGAATGTCACGAGGTTTACAAACCAGAAGATGTCCTGGAACAATATGCCCTAGTCTGAGTAAGAATCATCTCTTCCCTCAAATACCTTCCTTCTGTGTCCTGGCCAGAAAGGTGATAGGCTGTGTGGGTGTGGGAATATAGCTATCTAAGTGCAATGGACCAGAGCATCACAGAGGCGAACTTCCCATGAACCTGCCAATCTGCAGATGAGAAAAACCCTTCACTCCCCAAAGATCTTTCACAAGCTGGGGAGAAGAGCTTCAGAGACCGCAGAGGCAGGCCTCAAACTGTCAACTTGTCTGAACCCTATCTCTGCTTCTGTATCCTTTCTGTAGTTTGGCCAGATGGTTTGGACTATGAATTACTTTTCGGGTTCTTTCAGTTGAATTTGCCGGGCTTTTCTTTTTCTGTTTCACAATTCCACTTACACACACACACACACACACACACACACACACACACACACACACACACAAAGTACATTGTAACACTATGTGTGTGTATATGCATACATATATATATATATACATGTATATTTAATTAGTTTTTTGAGAATTCTTATAATGAGTTTTGATGATATTCACTCTCTCTGTCCTAATCCTTCACAGACTCCCCTTGGATTCCTTTTCCACCCAATTTTGAGTACTTTTTTTCTCACCTCAAGGCCAATTTGTCCTGCCAAATATTCTTGGATATGAGGCCTTCCATTGGAGCTTGCTTGACCTGCCAGGGTCTGTGCTTTCACAGAAAATTGTCCCCTCCTTCCTCAGAAGATAACAGTTAGCTACAGCTCCTCACCTAGGGGCGGAACTCCATGCCTTCCTCCCATCCCTTTGTTGGGATTTGTTCTGACTTGGGCTTTTGCTCCACCACTGTGCAATCATAAGTGCAGCTGCTCTGTTGCATCCTGAATGTTCTTCCTTTGTAGTCATCCTCCACCTCTGGCTCCTACAGTCTATCCACATCCTCTTACTCCCTTCCTTCTCCAGCTAAAATACTTCTTCCTCCCTGCATGTCCCTCCTCTTGTGTGGAAGGGAGTCACATTCCTCCATGGTAACCACCATAAGTGCACTTGCTCATTTTTATTTTCTACCTGAGTGAAGATAGAGTGAAAGAGGAGAAAATATATACTTATTTTACTTCCTTTCCCTGTTTCTAGACTAGTACTGGGAGCTACACCCAGCATAGGCAATGACTTTTTCATGTTCTTGTAAATGGAAACACGGTCAAAGGAAAACAGATAATGCAAGTAAACAGCCATAAGACAAACACTCCTGAAAGTGTGCTACAGTTTAGAAAAACAGCAATACCAGTTAACTGGGACTCTAATTGGCTGGCAGCTCTACTACCTGTTCCAGTGGCTTGTTGGTATTCCTTCTCTGTAGCTGGAGAGTGGAATGGCTACCCACTACACTTCTGTGCTTGCTCAGAGCTCATGCTTGGTTGCTGATTTCTGAATTGTATCTTCTGAATTATCTGAGATGTTAACCCTGGTTAGACTATGAGTCTGCCAGTTATTTATGCTTTCTGTGTTGTTTATTTTCCTCTCTCTCTCTCTCTCTCTCTCTCTCTCTCTCTCTCTCTCTCTCTCTCTCTCTCTCTCTGTATTATGCATGCAGCTGACAGCTTTTACCTTTTTGTTGCTGTTTTTAACAGGGTCCTGGAGCTCACTAAGAGGCCTAGGATATCTGATTAGTGAGCTCCAGGGATCTGTCTACCTAGTTCTGTTTCTTCAGTGTTGGAAATACAAGTATGTACCACCACACCAGGGTATTTTACATGGGTCTGGGATTTGAACTCTTGTCCTAACATAGGTAGGTACTTTACCTAGTGAACCATCTCCCACTGGCAGCATATCCAATCTCTTGTCAGGTGACACACAGTGTGTGCTGTCTTCTGTTATAATAGCCTTCTAGCTTCCTTCATGGACAACTGTCCCCCTCAGTGAAGGTAGGAACTTCTCTAAAGCCCATTAGCATGATGCTGCCGGCTTATTGGTCCTCTGTATTTGAGAATGTACTGAAGATTCTCTTAGTCAGTGGTGACAGAGTGTCTCTGATGTTTCATGATCACCACCGACACTCGTGGTCGTTGGACAATCTAACCACAGCGGTGTGAAGATCGTGAATTGTTTTCCTTGGGGGATCACTGTATAGTTTCCTAGTGTTAAGTGTCTTTTCACAGTTAATTTGTTTTCTGTCTTTCACATTCATATTTAACTCCCCCATTCATAGCTTTTGATAATTTTTCTTTTAGATTGTCACCATTCCCTTAATTATATTAAGAAGAAAACACAGTATAAAATTTAAGACTGGAAGCCTTTCATATTTTGACACCATGTCTCATGTAAACCAGGTGGCTTTGAATTCTCTATGCAGCCAAAGATGACCTTGAATTTCTGTAACACCGTAGTTCTGGGGTTCAGGCCTACACCACCACACCTGACTTATGCTGGGGATGGAAATCAGAGCCTCTGCAAGGTAGGCAAGCACTGTACCAACTGAGCCCCACCCCAGCCCCAGTGTTCTGACATTTCCTTGTATGCATTGCAGTTATTTCCTGTCAGATTAGGGAGCCCTCTCACTCATTTCTGTGTAGAGCTTTTAATAAGTTCTTCATCATAATGTGAGTTAATTAATGAATATTTTCTTTGGAAGAGGCAGGATTCTCATATTAAAAATGTTTCCCTCATAGTATAGTAAGTCATAAGGATGTTCATAAAACTTTCAATGTTAATCATGTGTGACGGATATCTGCTGGAGTTTGTCTACATGAGCATCTTACTCTTCTGCTGAAAATGGTGTGTGTGTGTGCATGATTAGGGACATGGGTGGGCAGGGCATTCTAGGCTCTCTAGATTTTTTCCTCCAAATTCTGCTCTGAGCCAGGGTCACATCTGCATACTGGTCACTACTGTGACCAAAAGCTCTTATTCTATGAAAGATGATCAACCTAAACAACATTTCTTCTGGAATGTTCTCTTTCTCAAGCTTATCCTCAGTGAATTCTATCTAATGGATGTACTAATTAATGGATGTGCTAATTTACTTTTTGGCCAGTTCCAGTTTGTTCTCTCAGTTTTGGAGACAGATATATCCTCTAACAATCACTTGAAGTCACTAAAAGACCCATACATGAGTACTCATAACTTCATCCCTCTGATACTTGACAAAGAGAAAAAAAAACAGACACTGGCAAGAAGACAGCATCTTCAACAAATGGTGCTAGAAAACTGGAGGACTACAAGCAGAGAAGTTAAATTACACTTGCTTCTACACCCTGCACAAATGTGAGACCCAAACAGAACGAACACCACAATTTGAGACCGGAAACACTAAAACTACTTGAAGAAAACACAGGCAGTGCCCTATAAGGTGCTGTCGAAGGAAAGGACCCTCTGAACAGGACTCCATTTGCCCAGGAATTAAGGGCAAAAGTTGACAACTGCGACCTCACAGAAGTAACAAGCTTCTATACATCGAGGAAGAGCCAATTAGTGAAGAGAGAACACACCGAATGGAGATAGTCTTTGCCAGCTATATGTTGGACTGATGGTTAATATCCAAAACATACAAAAACAGAGTCAATGAAACAAACAGCCCAATTAAGAATGGGCTATGGATCTAAACAGAGAATTCTCAGTAGAAGATGTAAAAATGGCCAAGAAATACTTCAGAAAGTGTTCGACATCCTTAGCAATAAAGAGACTTCAAGTATTTTTAAAGTAGATTTTTGCTGTGTTTATTTTGAATTTCTATTACTTAGAAGATTAGAATTGACATGTTTTCATGATGAATGAGATATTTCATGATTGTGCATAATTTTGCACTGCTACTCTTTCCTCCCTAGAGGTTTATGTTTTGTGTGGTTTCTGATATATGTGGGGTTATTTCTTCTGAATGCTTTTTATTTCTCCCTCACCCAGCACTCAGACATCTGTTTGTTGCACACTCTCCCTTTCTCTCTCTCTCTTACACACATGTACATCTGTTTATTGCTTTCTCTCTATCTTTATCTCTAACTTGATCTCTCTCTGACACACATCTATTTATTGCTTTCTCTTTCTCTCTCTGTCTTTGCTTCTGGTTAGTTTGGGAGGCATGTATTCTAAAAAATTATTTTGTGGTTTCCATAGGATTTGTATCTGGAAGGTTGCATTTGTTTAACTTGGAAGCTAGGTTAAATCCCTTTATTTTCTTTCTGAGCCTGTAGGAGGGTGGGGCATTCATCACATTCTTTCTTGAATTAATATGTGATCATTTCTGACACTGTCTCTTGATATTTTTCTAAACATGGAAGGTTTGACTCTGCTTCATGAGGCAATTCTCACTTTGGGAGATCCTAGTGTTCACATCACTTGTTTCTATGTCTTTTGCCTGCCAGGTGTTTCTCTGAGGCTTTTCTCATGACTTTCGATTTTAGTTCTTCACAAAGATGTTTTCCCATCACACTATTCCTTAAGTAGGGGTCGGGATGGTAGACCCCTGGGTAAAATCTTGCCCCACAAGCATGAGGACCTGAGCTCTAATTCAAGAACCCGACTAAACGTCCCAGGAGTTGTTGCACACACCTCTAAGCCCTGCACTGGGAAGGGGAGAGAAGAGGGTCCCACGGCTCATTTCCCAGCAGGACTAGATAAATTGTGAGCTAAAAGTTCAGAGAGAGGCCCTGTCTCTAAACACAACGAATTTGTCCTCTGGCTACCACAAGCAAATGCACACATTGCTTCTTCAGTTGTACATACATATAATAGTACATACACACACACACACACACACACACACACACACACACGGGTGGAGGAGGGGCCCTGGTGGCATGTGGCTCTAGGTTAACAAAACTGTTGTTTCTCTGTAAATCAGATGTTCCCCTGCTGTTTGTCAAAGGCCAGCTGCAGCTTTGAGACTGGGTGATTTCTATGGAGAAAAGTTCATGGCAAGCCTGTCTTCTGCTGCCTGACAGTGGCCCATATACAACCTGTTCTCCCCCTTCACCAGTGAGCCACAGAAAGCCTGTCTCCCATGTTTACCTGATGGTGGCCCACCTAAAACCCTTTCTCCACTTTCACCTGGTGGTGAGCCTCTCAGTTTGGAAAAATCCCTTCTTAGCTCTAGTTTGTAGACGTGGTATCATGCAGCCTTATCTCCTGAACTCACGGTGTAGCTGAGGATGGCCCCAAACTCCTGACCCTCCTGGTTCCTTGCTGTGGGCATCTTAAATGATCTTATAATAAAAACTTGGAGCCAGATATCGAAGTGAAAGCTGAAAGATCAGAGAAGCAGAGCAAGCCACAGCCATCACCCCTCACCTCACCAACTCCTCACCCTGAAGGAGTGTGAGTTCCTGTCTTCTCTTGCCTTACATTCCTTTCTCTACCCAGCCATGTCACTTCCTGTCTCTACCTTCCTAGTGCTGGGATTAAAAGTGTGTGCCACCACTGGCTGGCTCTGCTTCTTTTTTAGACTGGTCAATCTCTTGTAGCCCAGTGTGGCCTTGAACTCACAGTAATCAAGAAGAATCTCTGCCTCTGCCTCTCAAGTGCTAGGATTAAAGGTGTGTGCCACCACTGCCTGACCTCTATGACTAACTCTGTTGTGCTGATATATTGTGTACCCTAATAAAATTTCCTTGAAGATCAGAGGACAGAACAAGCCACTAGATTCAACATAGAGGCCAGGCAGTGGTGGCACACACCTTTAATCCTAGCACTTGGGAGGCAGAGATCCATTTGGATCTCTATGAGTTCAAAGCCACTCTGGACTATATGAGATTGACTCAGTCTAGAAGAGAAACAGAGCCAGGCAGTTGTGGCACACACCTTTAACCCCAGTACTTGGGAGTCACATGCCTTTAATTCCAGCACTTGAGATCTCATGCCTTTGCTATCAGTATTTGGGAAGGACACACACACCAGTAACCCCAGCTCTAAGAAGGAAGTGATATGGCTGGGCAGAGAAAGGCATATAAGACATGAGGAGACAGGAACTAAGGGCTTTTTTTTGGCTGAGAGCCCTTTTCTGCCGGAGCTTTTTCAGCCTGAGGAGTCCTAGAGGTAAAACATGGCTGTGGCTCATTCCTTTCTTTCCTCTGATCTTCCAGCGTTTACCCTAATATCTGGCACAGTTTTATTTATTTATTTTTTTATTAAAAGATGATTTAGCAATTTGTGTTACACTCTGTGGCTAGCTCTGTCCTCCAATCTTCAGGCAAGCTTCATTTGCTAGATTACAAACAATATATCACCACGTTTCCTCTCCTGAGCACTAAGATTACAGTCATGTACCACCGTGTCTGACCAAGCCAAGCTCTAAGAGCACACCCAGCACCAAGCGCTCACCTGTCAAGCTACATGCCCAGCTCTGCCTTTATTCTGGAAAGGGCATTTCTGAATGTTGTGGGGCTGACAGTTGAATTTTACTTCTGCTCACTCTGGAACTTTTCTTGTTGCCTGAGTTTTCTCTAAGTTGTCACCCAGAGAGAAGTGCATCCTGTTGGGTAAGAAGGCAAGCTCCTCCTTTGACAGGCACACTCGCTTTTCGAAGGCCAGAATGCTCCTCTACAGTTCTGTCCCACCATGCCTGTGCTGCCTCTGGGCCCACGGGGCCCCGCCCCTTCCTGGTTCTTGGCTTTAGATAGGCATTGACTAGATTCTCTACCTGCATCTTTCCCTCCTCAACTTCTATCTCGGATGAGACAGCATTATTAACTTCTGGTTTCATATTTAAATTCTTGTATGTGTCTTCTGAGGAGATTTCAGGTCCTATGTAGACATCTGTCAATCACCGGCTACACTTTTTTGACACTAAAGGTTATTTGTATCCTTTATTTGAATACAATGGAGGAGTATTTGCTTATTTTGACATGAAAATACTGAATTCTTAGGTTAGACTTGCTTGGTCCTGGATATTCTTCTAGTTAATCCAAAATCTCATACTATCACCAAGGCATGGAACCAAACCTCTGGATAAGCAGCACATTGAGGGGAAAGAGAAAGACCTCAGAAGCTGAATCTTCTCCCTTTGTTCCGTGTAACACACCTTTCTAAGCTGGAGCTGTTATACACAAAAGCAGTTGTTGAGATTTATCCGTATAGTTTCAACTACCAGGTTCTTATTTTACTGTACTTTAGTAACACTGTTTCATTTATTGGTAGTTTTTAACCCCATGATATTTCTGCTAAAATTCAACTCATATCATATCACTTGGTAAATCAAAGTGAGAGGTTTTGCTTTGTTTCCTACAGGGGAAATTGGCAAGGAAATAAACCACCACGACTTTAATTAATTTGCATACAGATAGGCTGTGGTGGTTTGCATAGGAAGTGTCCCCATAGGCTCAGGTGTTTGAACACTTGCTGCCCTATGGTGATACTCTTTGGGGAGGCGAACCTTCAGGAGATGGAGCCTCGCTGGAGGAAGTTTGCCACTGGATGGGCTTGAAAAGTTTATGCTTTTACCCCGCTTTCAGTTCACTCTCTTTGCTTTGTGTTTACAGTGAAAGATGTGATATCCTGGAGGAGGGAAGAGGGGTATCTTTGATTGGTATGTAAAATGAATTAAAAAGATGTGATGTCCCAGCTTCCCCGCTCTGGCCACAAGCTGCCATACCTCTTGACCATTACAGACTCCGGCCCTGGAGCCCTAAGACAGAAGGTTTCTTCCATCTGTCACCTTTGGCTACAGTGTTTCATCACGACAACACAAAGTAACCAACACACACATATAAGGACATTGTTTAAAGCTATCACTTTTATCATTGAAATAACTATCATTGTCTGTGATGATCATTTTTAATTGTCACCTTATCAAAGTCTAAAATCAATTAGGAAAAGAGTCTCAGTGAGACCTTGTTGATCAAGTCAGCTTGTGCGCATGTCTGTGTGCTGTATCTTGACTATATTAACTGAGGTGGGAAGATCTTCCCACTGTGGGTGGCATCATCCTATAGCAGGGAATTTTGCTTTGTGTAATAATGGAGGAAGCAAGCTGAGCAGTAGCAGGCATGCATTAACTCATGCTGGTCTACTTCTTGACTGTGAGCACAACGTGGTGAGCTGTCTCAAGCTCCTGTCCCTGTGATTTCCCCTGCAATGGCTGGACTGTCACCTGAAACTTTGAACTACAAAAAACTCTTTCTCCTGTAAGTTGCTTGTCAGGGAACTTTACCACAGCAACAGGAATGAAACTGAGATATTAGCCTATTAAAACTTGCTAACAGCCACAATCACATCACTAATGGAAACTCGACCTATCTGTCCTTACTGTAAACAATTCTCAAAGTTCCAGAAGTTTAGTAACTCTTCTCAATGAATAACTAAATGTTCATCAGAATATTTTCTGTAAAAATGAATTATGTTTTTGATATAGTAACATCTCCTGAATAGTTTTTACTAAGTAATGATCTTACAGTAAATTAACATGATCTTTTACTGCATTTATCTTTGAGGTATACTTTATTTACTTTAAAAATGATGATGATAATGATTGATTTGCATGTGTGTGTGTGTGTGTGTGTGTGTGTGTGTGTGTGTGTGTGTGTGTATTTATACATCTCTGTGTGCCACAAATGTCCAGGTGGTTGCAGAGTCCAGAAGAGGACTTCAGATCCCCTGGCGTTGGAGTTAACAGGCAATTATGAGCTGCCTGATGTGGGTGCTGGGAACTAAATGTGGATCCTATGCAAAAAGCAATATGCACTTCAAATTGCTGAGCCATCTCTCTAGCCCCTTGACCTCTACATTGAAATGAGTAAAATTTCTGTTAAAAATAACACCCCTTCCTCAGTGTATACCACTCCCTTAATTAGGGAAAGGGTGGTGGTGGTGATGCATTATCCAAGATGACCACGGGTACACATTGTGGCATCTAGGAGTGAAGAAAATCCAAGTTTCTTCCCCACAGAGAACCTTGTCTTTGCTATGCAATTATTACTTTACTAATTGGTTCTGTGTTAGTACAAGGTTGGGTTATTGGCTTACGTGGATCCTCAAAATGAGCTGCTCAGTCGCTTAGATGTTTCCTTTGATTGGCATCAACTGTGTTCTAAATAATTGTGGTTTTATTCAAGTCAATATCACTTGCACTTACCACGCACCAAGTGAAAACTTTGGCATAACTGCTAGGCTAATTGGGCATCGGGGATTCTTAGAAGTCTTTATTATGCGGAAATGCCTACATGACGTCTGTCCCAATATCCCTGTATCCAGGGCTGCTTTGTAGTTACCACATCTTTAGGGACCGTCGATACCAGAAATAAAGAAATTCAATATAAACTGCACTTTATAGAAAGCCCTTTAAACCCACGTAGCATGTGCGACGAGAGCCTGGGTTAGCTGGACCTTCATGCAGAGGTACCTACTTACCCTACTTTACCACAGTTCTGTATAAACCCCATCCCTTTTCTTCCCAGAGTGAAGATAACTTCAAAACCCTCTGTTCACCAAAGGCAGTTACTCTTCAACTTTGTAGAGCTTTGACCCATGCCATTCTTATGGCTCAGTCAAAATGCTTGCAGGGAAACAGTCCCCGGGGCTCTTCTGTGATCCCGCACATTGCGTCTATCCGTCTGCACCTCTCATTCTCAGGGAAGAGGCATTGGTATCCCACACTCAAAGGGCAGGGAAAGGTTAGTCCACGTCTGCTTGCCTTGCATAGCGCTGGAGCTTTGCTCTGGGTCCAGGTCTCTGGCCTGTGTTGCACGTGGAGGATGTGGCATCGGACACACCTATTCAGTGGGAATCTCTTGCAGTCAGCCAGCACTAGCCTGCCTGAGCCTGGGCAGTCATGGTCATAGCTTGTTAGGGAGTCAGGAGCTCAAGTTCCAGTTGAAGCATAAAGCCTGTATATCAGTTAAGCTGGAGGCTTGAGAATGGGAAAAGGACACACAATGTCCAGGGACAGCCATCTAGGACCTCTTCTCTGGAGTCCTAGGTGTCCAATACTCTCTTCTACCTTTCCTTCATCTTGGCTACCTTTTAACCCAGGACGTGCACCAAAGCCCCAGGATAATGTCTGCAGCTTCAGCAGAGGTGACACATCGAAGCTAAGTGAAGCTCGGGTGTTCCTCATCCTTCCTGAGAGACTGAACAAAGTTACCTTTCCTTTATGTGATTGTCTTTCTGTCTTCCCCAGACCATGCACACCATGGTGGTCCTGAAGGTCACAGCACCTGGTGATGCAGCTGCTTTGGTTTGCGTGAGTGTACTCTGCACCACTTAAGAAGTTTCCCGATGTTATTCTCAGAACATACTTCTGTTGCTATGTGACACATGACTGTGCATTTAATGTGTGTATTTAATGTAAATTTAATATTTAATAATATCTATGTATATGTGTATGCACATGATGTGTGTCGGTACCTGTCTGTACGTGTGTGTGTGTGTGTGTGTGTGTGTGTGTGTGTGTGTGTGTATGTGTCTGTGTGTCTGTGTGGGTTTCTGTATGTGAGTACTGTGCCTGAGGATGTTAGAAAAGGATGTCAAAGTCCCTGGAGCAGAAGTCATACATCAACTTTGTGGTTGCGAGGTGTCAGTTGTGGGTACTGGGAACCAACCCTGGTCTTCTGCAAGAGCAGCAAGCACTCTTTAAAATTTTTTTTCCAGAGGGAGGCCCTCTGGATAAGTGAGACAGTTGATTAGCTTGAACTGTTTGGGAGGCATCCAAGCAGTGGGACCAGGACCTGTCCTTAGTGCATAAGCTGGCTTTTTGGAGCCTGGGGCCTATGCAGGGACACTTTGCTCAGCCTAGGTGAAGGGAGGAGGGGACTGGACCTGCCTCAACTGAATCTACCAGGCTGAGCTGAATCCCCAGGGGAGTCCTTGCCCTGGTGGAGATGGGGATGGGGGGTGGATTGGTAGGAGGGTGGGGTGGGCAGGAGGAGGGGGACAGAGGAATCCATGGCTGATACGTAAAATTAAATTAAATTATAAAATAAAAAAATTTTAATTGAAATAGACTTATTTCACTTTTCCATCTGTTTCCTCTCTCCGTGCCCTTCATATACCCTCCCTCCAACCTCTGGCATGTCATCCCACTCTCAAGTTGATAGCCTTTTTATTTGCTTGTTACTGTTATGTACATACATGCACAAATATAAAAATTCAACCTTGTTGACAGCAGCAAACATTCTTAACTGTGGGCTACCTGTGAGTCCCTCACTTACTTCTTAATCTACACTTAACATATCTTTCATCTCAGTTTTTCAGTGATTCTGGGAAAAGGTCTCTACATCTGATTTTCTTTGATTCTCATTCCCAGGAGAGCTGGAACAGACGGGCCACCTTCATCTAATTTCCTGTCATCTAATTTGACTAGGGAGATCCAGGAACAGGATCATGAACTAGAACATAAAATAAAATCAAAAGCTATACAATCTGAAAATTAGTCAAAGAAGATAGCTATGTGCCAACAGAAGTCAGAGGACTGAAAATAAAGAACTGAAGTGGAGGTGATACTTAAGCAGGATCAGAGGGACTGGGGACAAAGCTCAGAGCCACAGCACACACGGTTCAGGACAGCAGATGCCTAAAAGGATGGACAGAAATGAATTGTGCAGGTGCCAGGTGAGGTTTCTGAGCTAAGGAGAGCCCACATTTACAGGCTGAATTGGCTGACTAGTCTGTACAGCAATGTACCTTTAAAATCAAAGAAGGTCAAATAAGTATCCTTGTCAAAACCCCAACCTCTGACAGAAGAAAGCTACTGCATTCATTTTCTTGGTTACAGAATGTGCAGATGACACATAGTTATCTTCACTGAAACTAAGTCAAACATATTGTGGTGGTTTGAATAGGAACAGCCCCCAGAGACTCATGGGTTTGAAGGCTTGGCCCATAGGGAGCAGCACTGTTAGGAGGTTCGGCCTTGTTGGAGGGAGTGTGTCACTATGGGGGAGGGCTTTGAGGTCTCAGAAGTTCACAGTTCTTTCCTGCTGCCTGCAGATCTAGGTGTAAGACTCTCAGCTCTGTCTCCAGCACCACGTCTGCCTGCATGCCACCATGCTTCCGGCCATGATGATAATGGACTAAACCCCTGAAACTGTAAGCTAGCTAATTAACTGTTTTCTTTTGTAAGAATTTCCCTGGTCATAACGTCTCTCCAAAGCAATAAAACCCTAAGACACACGTGATGATAGCTCTTGGAAAGCACCCCAAGATTTTATACCCTGTTGTGCTATCCCAATGGACATTGGAAACCTATGGAGCAAAATTCAAGTACACCCAAGGGTTGTCAGCTGCTCCATGGAAGTTGATCTGAGCAGACTAGCAGCATATACGGCCTCTGTGCTTCTTGCTCAGTCCAGGTGGGTCTCTTCTCTCCTCTGCTCTCCTGTCTTATTCCCACTTCCCCTGCTCTCCTCTCCACTTCTTGCACTCTCTGTCTTCCTTTTTCCTCTCTTTTCCTCCCACTGTGGGGTCCTGTGCTGTTATGTTTTTGTGAAAGGAAGAGACAGTTAAGGGGGAGTTCTAACTCCGCTTGGCATTCATCTGCTGGATCCACTAAGCACAACCTGGTTCCAGGGAGCTCCTCAGGGTGGGGATGCAGGAGGCTGGCTGAGCAGCACACCCAATGTGTCGACACCAAGTTGCAGTGGGGCAGGGTGTGGGAAGCAGCAGCAAGGAGAGCAGAGCAGCTAGATGTAATAAATTAATTAATAAACATTGTTTTTATACTATGTTTTATTTTTTGATAAGCAAGAGTTTTATGTTTTTAATTGAAAACATAATTTTTCATACAATATATCCTGATGATGTTTTCCCCTCCCATAACTACTACCATATCCTCTCTCCTCCTGGCTCACATAAATCAGCACCCTCTTTTTCTCTTTTATTAAACAGGCATTTAAAATAATAAAATAAGAAAAGACAAACACACTGGAATAGAACAAAACAAATAAACAACAAAAAACAAAACAGCACAAGAAATACATATAAAAACAGAGATATACAAATTTGTAAAAAAAAATGCCATAAAATCACAAAACCAGAAACCATAATATATAAGAAAAAGGCTTGTAGGTTGAAAAAAAAATGCTCAGATGAAGCATTATTAGACAATAAAACCTCCAAAAATAGCACTGCGTTTGGTTTGTGCTGGCCATCTATTCTATTTCTGGGCATGGGTCCTGCCCTTAAGTGTAGTTTGTATACCTAGCAAGACTCCTTTGGAGGAAGTGACTTTTTAGTTTGCACATGGTTATCAATTGGATAAAGCTTCAGGCTTAGGGATAGGGCTTGTGTGCATGTCCACTCTGAGCGCTGGGACCCTGTCTGGCTTAGATCCGCGCAGGCCCTGTGCCTGCTGCTTCAGGTTCTGTGAGTTCCTATGTGCATCAGGTTTATTGGGTTTCGAAGTCTTTGCTTCCTTGGTCTCTTACATCCTCTCCAAAACTTTTAACATCCTCTCTGACATTTACATTCTTTCCACCTCCTCTTCTACAAAGTTTCCTGAGCCCCTCGGGGAGGAATTTGATGGAGATTTCGCATTTAAGATAGAGTATTCCAAGGTCTCCCACTCTCTGCACACTGTCCAGATGTAGGTCTCTGTATTTGTTCCCATCCCCTGCAGGAGGATGCTTCTCTGATGATGGCTGAGCAAGAGACTGATCTACAAGCACAGCAGAACGTCATTGAGAGTCATTGTTTTTCCCCTAGGCCCGTGGCCTGCTTTCAGGTTCTCAGCCTCCTGAGCAGTGTCAGGCATATCTCATGGAGTGGTTGGTGACACCCACAACTATTGTGCTGCTACTGCAGCAGTGTATCTTGCAGGCAGGTCGCCCTTGTATATGGAAGGGTTTGCAGCTGGGTTGTGTTTGCCTTTCTCCTTTGGTGGTGTGTAGAGCACCTTCCAGTACCATGAACAGAAGCCAGTAGAGGTGAAGGCTCTAGGTAGGCACCAGATCAGCTCCTCTGTGTTCAATGAATTATGTAGGTTTTGTCTTCAGCAGTACGAACTTACCACCAGTTTGTGGAGAGAGAAACCAATAGACTTTTCAATAGCCTGGGTAATTTTAAGGGTTCCTATAAGGCCACTTTCAGTCAATAACTTGATTACATGTAACCCATTCCTGGCACTGGAGGTTTCATGTGGTAGTTAGAGATATCTAATTGGGGCTTTGTCACCCCCATTATTTGGCAATTTCATTTAGATTTCCTTCACGTATGTCTATATTTTAAGAAGCTTTTTACTGTGTTAGGTTTCCATATAACCTCTCAAATTGCCCTTAGGGTTAGCTGCCCCTCCCCAGATTGCTTTCCTTATACCCCCTCTTCCCTCTTCTTCCCCATCTGATCCTTCTGTTCCAGTCCCCCCATCTCACCCCATCTGTCTGTAACTATATATTCTACTTCCCCTTCCTAGGGAGGCTCATCCCTCCCCACCTAGTCCCTTACTCTATAACTAGCCACTGTGGTTATACAGATTGTATACAGCTTATGGAAGACTTAATGGCTAATATCCAAATATAAGCAAATGCATACCAAATTTGTCTTTTTGGGTCTGGATTACCTCACTCAAGATGATGTTTTCTAGCTCCATATATTTACACATACATTTCATGATTCAGTTTTTTAACAGCTGAATAATATCTAATGGTATAAACATACCACATTTTCCTTATCCATTCATCTACTGATGGACATCTAGACTGTTTTCAATTTCTGATTATTATGTATAGAGCAGCAAGGAACATGACTGAGCAAGTGTCTTTGTAGTCTTATGTGAAATCCTTTGGGTATATGCCCAAGATTGGTATAATTGTATCTTGAAGTAGATCTAGTCCCAAGTTCCCAATGAACTGCCACACTGATTTCCGTAGGGGGTGTACAAGTTCACAGTCCCACCCATAATGGATGAATGTTCCTATTACCCCACATCCTTGCTAGCATGAATTGTCATTTGTTTTATTGATTTTGGCCATTCTGATCAGTGTAAAATGAAATCTCAGAGTAGTTTTGATTTGCGTTTTCCCTGATGACTAAGGATGTTGAACACTTCAAGTGCTTCTCAGACATTTGTGTTTCACCTGTTGAGAATGGGTGAGCTCTGAACCTACATTTTCAACTGGATTATTTGCTTTCTTGATGTCCAGATCTTTGACTTCTTTGCATGTTTTAGATATTAAACCTCTATCGAATATGCAGTTGGTAAAAATCTTTCCCCATTTTGTAGCTGCATTTTTTATATTTTCTATGAGTAGTTGTTTACAAACACAAGGAATCCTACCTAAGCAGGAGAGGAAACAAAAGGAACTGAGTTTATTACCAGGAAGAGAAATAAAGTAAATGAAGGATCCCAAGAAGGGACAGGAATAGTGAGATGAAATGTGGCAGTCACAGAGTAAGAGTGAATGGCTGAGATGGAGTTTGATGGCCCTATTACAACCATTAAGGACCTGGATTCTCTACTCTGTCCAATCAAGATTCAAAAGCAAAATAGGTGAGCTGTTAAGACACTCATGACTGAGTTCTCACATTTTCAGTACCTACTCAGAGCACCTGGCCAAAACCCAACTGCTTTTGATGAGTGAATGACATCTGCAACCACCCCTCATAACCCTGTTGGCTTCTTCACAGTCTGGTGCAGCAAGAAAATTAAAATGTTCTAGGAAAGTTTCCTATCGGATGAGGAAAAATAATTCCAGCTGGATCCTTCACTAATTAATACAGTCATTGGATAAGCCTATCCCTCTTAAATATTTTTATTAATTGAAATGTTACTCCATGTACAGCAGTGGTCTCTTGGGAGGTAGTTTTATTGTATTTAGTGGAAAGAAGTTAGAAAAGAAGTTGGGTAACTGTGTTCCAGGCCTCATGACTTTGTAATCCCTCATCTCTCCAGCTCACAGCTCTCGTGAAGTGCATAGCATCACTGTGGTACATTCCTCAGACTGAGCAGCTCTTCTCTCCTTCACTGCCCCCCACAGCTCCTGGGTCCCCCAGGGACACATCCAGATTCTCACTGAGTTATTAGTCTGGAGTAGTTCCCGTTCAGGACTTGTCTGCTGGCAGAGAGTCCCTTCCCTCCCACCCTGTCTGGAACATTTCAGGGGAACTCTTGGCCCTGACCCCACTCCTAGGATGGGGGTCTCTGTTTGCACAGTTAGCCTCACAGACTCCATGCCCTGATTTTCAGTGTGGGGGCTGTCAATATAAATGAATAAAAATTTTAAAAACCAGAGCACTGCTGTCTGGAGAATTTATGTGGGACATGCAGAGCATTCCTTGAACATACATGTGCTGCAAAGAATTTTGGGTATATTTAGAGAGATTGAGGACAGGGGTCATTTCAAAAACAGAGATGAGGTGGGTTCCTCAGACACTAAAAGAAGAAGAATTCCTGGTTACAATGAATATGGAAGAGGAGAGTCACAGACTATACCAATAGTTTTGGGGTGGCTTTCTTGACAGAAACTGCTTGTGGGGCTGCAGTGACTGTTCTGGAAGTCTGTGGCTTTGGTGGAGTCTTTGGTGATGGTGACCATTGCTGGGGTTGTTAGATTATCATGCGTCTGACCCCTTCAACCTCCACCTCCAGCTGACTTTCATTCTCATTACCATTGGCGCAAGGGACCCCATTTTGATCTTCGAGACTAAATTTCTTCCACTGTCTTGGATACAAACTGCTCAGAAGCCTCAGGACCCAGCTGTGCTGAGGGTCAAGGGATGGTGAAGGCCATGGTAGTATTGTCTCTCAATGACCAGAGCACACTACTCTCCTAGGATCACAGGAAGTTATGCAGCATCCAGTTTTAGTGTTTGTCTTTTTTTTTTTCTGATCAGAAACAGGGCCATCTCTGACAGTACTCCAGGGAGACCTCTGAGACTACAGTGTTGCTTTAGAAATACTCTTGTGTCCCTTTAGAGTAGTGAGTGGTGTTCCTTTTGGCTTAGCTATCAGGGAAGATTCATGAGACGTCCACCCATACCAGCCACATTCCCTGGAGGGACCAATGCCAGCAGCCACAGGGTGCCAGTCTGTAGTTTCCTGGCATGGGGCCACCTGCCTTTTGGCTGCAATGGTGTCTTGTAAATGTGGTGGTTGGTGGTTGATGTGTGAGTGGCAGAAGTAATAAATGGGCTGTTGTTGCTGTTACGGTATTTAATTTTAGAGATGTTTTCCCTGTGCACTGTTGTAGAAAAAATATCCGCACAAACAAATTATTAGTTTTACCAGCCCTCCTCCCTGACGTGTTCTTCGTCTGCCAAATCAGGAAGGAGGTAAATGTTGGGAAGGAAGTGACTCTGCCAAGGAAAAGTTTGAGTTCAAATTGGTACCAAGGGCAGGTTGCCTTCTTGCCCCTCTTCCCCTTGGCTTCCCCATTGCTCAGACAATGCAGACGGAGCCAGACAAACAGATGTAGAACATCATCGTTGTAGGAGTTTTCTAAGGCTCTTCAAAAATGTTCATCAGCACACACTCATTATACACAATAATTGTTTTCATTGTGACATTTCTGTAAAAGTATAAAATGTATTTTGATCATGTTCATTCTTGGATCCTTTCATCTTGTGGAGAGCTCTTTTCTCACTATTGGTTTTCAGAGTAGGCTTCAGAAATTCCAGCACTGATAGTTGGAGGAAGACGAGCAAAGATATGCGAACTTTCAATTGATATTTATTCCATTTATTTTTATTGTAAGTTGACTATAATTGCATGGCTTTGTGGGAATACAATAAGACATAATCACACAAACACACATATACATATAATCACACACATGTTCACACATACTAACAAGCTCACACACACAGGCAAATAAATGCACACTCACTCACATTCACACATGCAGGTGAATACACACACATACAGACAAACACGCACAGGCAAACAAACATTAATACACATAGCACAGTCTGTTTAAATCTAGCAAATGAGTGTATCTGTCACCTCCAATGCTGTCATGTTTCTGTGGTGAGAACACTTTCAATTTTCTCCTTAACCAACTGTGAAGTATGTGCTCCTCGTGATTAGCTATAACCACGGTGCTGACCATAGAATTAAACACATTGTTTCTTTAACCTGACAGAAACGTTGCCCTCTTTGACACATACTTCCCATCCCCTGCGCCTCCCCTCCCCGCAGCCTTGGCAAAGGTAGAATTTAACCCAGTCCTGTCTATAGCTCTTTACACCATCTCCACGTTCCCCTGGATCACACCCTTTCCATGCTCCCGAGTGTGTTCACACTGTTCACGCTGGTGCCCTTTGACACCTGTGGCTGCAGAGATGTCCGTTCTATCTTTTTATTTCTAGTTGCTAATGATGTCAGGCCTCTTTTCTTGCTCTGCGGTCCAAGTTCTCTCTCCTTTAATCTTTTGCCTCTACTATCTGTTGTATTTTCCAAATTTCTAATTTATGGACATTTCTCGCATTTTCTAGATAAATACAGTCCCCTGTTGCTTTTAGATATTGTGAATATATCCTCACACTCTGTCTGTTGCTGACTGACTTTCCCCATGTGTTTTTCATTAGAATCAATCCTTATTTTAATGTAATAAATTCGACATATTTTCCTTCAATTAGCTCATTTGTTTTCAATTTTTCTTGTCTCATGAAAATGTATTATAACATATAAATTTTACTTTACATACCATTGTAGATGTTTCCCACACATTTTAAAATGAGTTTTATGCCATTCATTTCCAAGTATTTCACAATTTCCTTTTTAGCTAAATACATGTTGCTGAGATCCCAGGAATAGGAGAGCTTTTCAGCCACACTTTTTTATTAATTTCTAGTCATATCTGCTATAGTCAGAAAACATCCTTTTATAGCATTGTTTTAAATATTTATTGAGGATCCAGTTTTGGCTCCATTTATAGTGGATACCTGTAACTCTCCCAGTTATACTAAAAAGTAATGCCTGTGGACTGTGGGTACAGCTCAGGGCTCAGTGCTTGCCTGGTACCCACAGAGCCCCAGGTCCCACATTCTAAAAACAGTAATAAACAACTAAACACAGTGCTGCCAGCACCTTCTGAGGTGGATTTTCTCTAAACATTTTTATTGTATCACAAACCACTTTCTGAAATTCAGTAAAATGATCCTGTGATCTTTTGACTCAGTAACCACACACTGTTCTGAGAGTGTTTGAACACGGTTTTTATACTTCTTTCACTGCAGACAGATAAGAAACAGTGCTGGACAGGCACCAAGAGTCTAAGAACACATGTCCTGCTAGGCTTTGGCCCCAAATCATCACCCACGTTTACTGACTGGAGTATTTGCTAAGACCCTGTCTCTGCTTATGTTCCTCATTTTGATGTGGAGTGAGTGGGCCAAAATCTCACACTTGGTGTGCCACCTTCTGTTTATCTGCTTTATGGGTTATTTGATACAGTTACTACTTAGGACAGGGGAAGAACAAAGATGAAATCACCCAAGGAGTGCTCTCATGTCCAGGTCAGGTGACTCGAGGAGATCAGCAATACAACTCTCCTGCAGGCAGGTCCTCATTTCTCCCAGACTGTCTGCAGCTCCAAGCACCAGACATTGCCATCAGGGATGCTCACCTGAGCTGTGGTGGTGTGGGTTGAGCTTCTCCCAAGGTGTTGAGTTTCATGAAGACATTTCCACCCATGTATGAGGGTCGTTTATGTGCCTTGCCTGTTACCCACACTCATTCTCTCTCACCTCCCAGCTGGTCCCTCTCCCATCACAACAATCTTCCTTACACCTTCCTGCCCTTTATCTGCAAATGAGAGAAAACATGTGACTCTTATCTTTTGGAGTCACTAAACAGGGTGGCTTCCATTTCCATCTGTTTTCCTGTAAATGACACAGTTCTCTTCTTCTTAATGGTTGCGTGATTACCCCATGGGCCACTTTCTCTTTCCCCACTCACCTTTGATGGGCACTTGGTTGCTGATTCTTCACTGATTTATTTCTTCAGCCTGGCAGTTGTTTTATAAACTCCTGTCATTTAGCACACATTTATCCATGACATTTCTATTCCATTTTTACTATTGTGATGTTTCATTTCCTTTGAAGATGCCTTTGTCCTGATATTTAGTCAAATATTGAAACTGTCCTTTCTGCTGCCAGTAGGACAATGTCCCCAGGGTTTGCACTTTCTCACTGCCCAGTCTTGATTTTGTGAGTGAGAATGATGGGTGTTAAATCCACTTTGGAATTTTTGGTCTCTCTATTGCTGAGTGTAATGTGCTTTTATTTGTTTGGTGTAATTATTTTTATATTATGATTTATTTCTGTGTTTCTAGTTTAGTGCACTTGTTTATTATTTTCACCGTTTTACTGTGTAGATGAGGTTTAAATTACAGGTTAAAATTATACAATTTATTTTTATTGTTTTGGTGGCTTTCTAGAATTGGAAACTTATAATTATGTTCACTGACATCTATTGATCTTCCTGAGTTGAAGCAAAATTAAGTTACAATAAAATACAGAAATCCAAGTCTTTAGTTTGATGAGTTTTGACAGGTGTGCACACCTTGGCAACTGCCTCCCCTAGTGTCATTCTGAATGTTGATATTTCCCTAGAGGACCTATGTCCTTTCAAGTCAGTCTCCCCAACATCCCTTGGGAAGGGAGCAGTCAGACTTCTGTGGCTATCTTTGCTTTTTCTTTTATTTCTAATAAAACAAATTGCATGCTTCCAGGTCTCTTCAATCTGCCTTCTATTACTTAACAGAACTATGTTGAGATTCATTCATATTTTCAGTTATCTGTTCTTTGCTGGCAAAGAATATTCCATCCTTTGAACATAAGTAATAATATAATTAAAAAGTATCTCCTTTATTGGGAGCAAATTTAGGTTTTTTTCCAGCCCAGACTATTATGTACAAAGTTGGTATGTGCCTTCTAACAGTTGTTTGCACATGAGGTGTGTGTGTGTGTGTGTGTGTGTGTGTGTGTGTGTGTGTGTGTGTGTGTTCATGTTTGCAGGTGCCTCCAGAGAAAACCCATCAGTAAAACTCATTTTCTTATGAACATATTTTCTGTTTCTGTTCTTAGTTTTGTCAGTTTTCTTTAAAAAATAACACACTTATTATTTGTGTGGTATTCACACTACTCAACAGCCTGTGTGAAAGTCGCAGAACAGCAGGTGGGAGACAGTTCTCCTCTTCTACCACGTGGGTCCTGGGGACCAAGCTCAGGCTGTCAGGTGGGGCTGCAGGGTCCGTACCTCCTGAACCATCCCACCTGTTCCACAGCTGGTCTTCTCTTTGCAGCAGAGTCTCACGCTTGTAGCTCAGGCTGGCCCAGAACTCATGGCCGTCTTCTTGCTTCAGCCTCTCGGTTTCTGGTATTACAGGCACAGGCCTCTTCATACTGGCTCTTACTGGGATTTTTTGATTGTCAAAGATCTTTAATTTTGGTTAAATTAAAGCAAATTGTTTTAGTTTTTGTGATTTTTGTTTTGTTGTCCCCATAATCCCTGCTGCTGTCAATAATGCAAAAACATTCAGCGCTGTGTTTTATCTCAGGCATGTTATTTCTCTCTCTCCGTGTGATCTATGACCAGCTCTGTGCTAATATTTTGTCTATGGAATGAAACGAGATCCAAGGACATGGCCTCCTCTGGCTTTCTGTTGTCCATCAGTACTGTTACAAATACTTTCTCTCAATCTCTGTTTGGTTGGAGCCTTGGTCAGGAGTTGATTGACAGAGTTGGAGGTGGCTCTGGCACCTGGGCTCTGCTCCCAGGGGTGACCTCCTTCAGAGCCAAGCAAGATAGGGATCCAGACAGAGTCGCCTCCATAGGTGAGAGGTTCCTCCAGGCCAACTGGTGTCAAATGTGAGAGCCTCCCCCTCACTGCCCATAGTGCTGGGTTGCAGCTGTGCACCACCACAACTTAATATTTTAGCCACTGTATAGTCTCTACATTCCCATGTAGATATTAGAATTAGGTTCTTTACTTATTTTTAAAAGGGCTTCTGAGATTTTCATTGCTTTTAATATCTGCATTTGAAAAAAATATGTATTAAACTCCTTATTTCTATATATTTCTTTAACCTTATTTCTTTTGAAATTTTGTTGGTTTGTTCATTCATTCATTCATTCATTCACCCATCCATCCATCTATTTACTTATTGCATGTGTGTGGGTTATGCATGTATATGCATACACCAAGGCACATGTCAGAGGTCAGAGGATAACCTGCAGGAGTCAGAACTCTCCTTCCATCATGTGGGTCCTGGTGATTGAACGTAGGTGTCAGGCTTGGTGACAAGCACGTTTGTGCACCGTACCCTCTCACCTTGTGTGTGCACATCTATGTGTTCCGTTAACCAAAGGTAACGTTCCACACTTTGCTGTCTCCCTGGGCTGCCTGCTCCGTCCACAGGAAGAAGGGAGTGCACTGAGCTCTTGGTGAGCATGAGCAGGTTGCTCTTCCCTGCCCTGTTAGTCCTACTTTTTTATATAAAGTTTTTACTAACTTCTTGGTTCGCCCTCCCAGCCATACCTTTTTGATTTTCTGGAAATCTCCGGTACTCGTTTGGTCTTTCTCCACTTGTGTCTTCCCAGCTGTGCCTCATCCTTCACCATCTCCTTTTTTACGCCTGAGGGTAGGTTTTCATCTTTTAATTTCATTCATTTCAAAATAAAAAATAAAAATCTGGACATGGAGTGTCAGGTTCAAGGGTGTTATCATATGTTTAAATGTTTGTCTATATCTTCTGATGTGTCATGCTCATGGAGAGAAGTGACAGCCGAGCCCATTCTGATCCCATGCCTTTGTTTTTCCGGCTGATCAGCACCATACGAGCATCTATCTCACAGGAGGCATCCATACACACATATGTGACTTGTGAACAGAGGCATCTCTGAGGCTGGAGTGATGTGTGTTCTTTAATATCCACTTTTAGCTGTTTGTCAGGTGCATTTTAAATCCCCAGGCAGCTCCAATAGTCCTTCATATTGATCACCCTGGCTGTCATGCAAAGCCTTCGGCTCTGGTATCCATGGAGTCTTTTCCATGGGTAGCTGTTACCGTGGGACCTGCTGCTCTTGGTGGTGCTACTTGCGGGTGGACCTCTCTTATTTCACGCCCTCATTTCAGTGATAGGATGTGGCCGAGTGCAAGCCAGGGCCATAGTGCTCAAGAGGAGCCCCCAGGCTCTTATTTCAAAACTGCCTTGTTCTTCCCATTGTTGGATGCTGTTGTCACATCCACAGCCGCCTATCCTATGTAGTCATGCTGCCCTGGGTTTCCGGGAAAGAACCTAGACTAAGCTGGGGGCAGCTCCTGTTCCTGTTCATTCCAGTCTCACTTTCTCCTCTTCCCCCTCCTCCCTCTCTGCTTCTATGCTTCTACCCATCGCTTCCTCCATTTTCCCCTTTCCATTTCTTTCTTCTTCATTCCTGTCTCTTCCTTTTACCTTTGATTTCTACTCTCCTGGCTCCAGTTAGCAAAGAACTCAGCCGTCTCTGCTTTCTTGTGTGAGCCTCTGGAGCCTATTCACATGCTGTGCACAGTCTTTGCTGAATTCACGTGACAGAAGTGAAGCATCCAGCTTCACCACCACAGAAGGTGCCCTGCCCTGCTTCACTGTCTGTAGATGTAACCATCTTGTTAAATAAGAAACAGAGCCAATGCAGAGATGGAAGCCCAAGAGGTCAGAGTAATAGCTAAGCGCTAAAAACCTTACCCTTCACTGCCACTCCTGTCCTTCCCTCCGCTAGTGACCTCTTTTCTGTGTCTCTGTCTTTTTATAGACTTTCTGTTCTGCCTTCTCATTGGTTGTAAACCCAACCACATGACCTCCTCATCACTGCCCATCTACACAGACCTCCAGGTCTTCTATGGTTGGTATTGAGATTAAAGGTGTGTGTCTCCATGCTGGCTGTATCCTTGAACACACAGAGATCTGCCTATCATGTGATCGGGATTAAAGGCGTGTGCTACCACTGCCAGACTTCTGCTATGACTTGCTATTAGCTCTGACCCCTAGGCAACTTTATTTATTAACATACAAATAAAATCACATTTCAGTACAAATAAAATACCACCATAACTGTCTGCATTTACCATTTACTCATCAACTTTATCTTCTGTAAATGAAAGGAGAGATTAAAATATTCCTGTGTATTGAACAATTCTCAAGTACATACAGGGCTTGTAGCCCAGGTTTGCACCCGGGTGATGAGACGCAGAAATCCTAAGAAAGGAGTGAGAAATCACACATCCATCATTTACAATCTTTATCTGTGGTAGGAAAACATTTCATTGGCATTGTATTTATAAACATTTCTTTAAAATAAGATTTTCTGATCTTCCTCTTGATCACATGTTCACAAAATTGACTTGCTGCCCATTGGAATTTGGAATTGTGGGGTACATCACAAACAGAAGAGCATTCTCAATCAGGTAGACCTGTGACAATGTCTATGACTTGCAAGAGTAATTGTTTCTGAGTTTCTTAGAAAATTTCAAAAATTAACTTTGGAAGATTGACAGGAACAGAGCTTGTAAATTAAGACATTCTAGGGGTGACGTCTCTGCCTGCAGTATTGAAGGGGACATCCAAACCTGCTATTGATGGGAGACATCTGCAGAGACTTTCAGATGAACTCAGTGTCAATCTGTTCTGGTTGGGTTCAAGATCTGCAACATTAATCACTATGTTTCATTAGGTAGTCTTTTTGTAGGATTTATTTTATTTTTAATTATGTGCATGTGTGTCTGTATATATATGCACATTTTCTCGGGTACCTTGTAGGCCAGGAGAGGACGTCGGCTCCCCTGGAGTTACAAGCAGTTGCAAGCTGCTGGTAACTGAACTTGAGTCCTCTGCAAGAGCAGCAAATTCTCATGGCCACTGATCCATCCCTCTAGTTCTTTATTAAGCAGGCTAAGGTACACCAGAAAAGGCAATAACACATAAGAATATTAATTTTTTAACAGAGATATAAAGTTAGAGTGAGTCCCCGAGGTCAGTGGTGTCTTATAATTGAGTTGTTTTAGCACTGCCCTCTGGGCAGATCAGTGTCCATGATGCAATGGCCAGAACAGGTTGCATGGTGCTTAGCAAACCCTGATGTCAGAACAAAGCCCCATGGAAGTTCAATCTCACTTCCAGACCCACCTCACAAATTAATTATGCATGTTAACATAAGTGATGGCCACACAACTTAACAATCTGTATCTTTATTTAGAAGAGAATACATCTTACTATCATAGTATTAAGGTATTGTATTCCTGTGACAAAAGCATGACCAAAAGCAACCTGGGGAGGAAAGGATATATTCCACCTTACAACTCTCAGGTTAAACACCACTGCTGAGTAAGCAGGGCAATAACTCAAGGCAGGGATCTGGAAGCAGGAACTGAAACAGAAGCCGTGGATTAATGTTGCTTACTGGCTTATTTCCCATAGTTTGCTTAGGTTGCTTTCTGTATTCCAGGACTATCTCTCCAGGGGGATATTACCCATAGTGGATTCCATTAATCATTAATCAATATAATGCCCCATAGGCTTGTCTAAAGGCTAATCTTCTCCAGGCATTTTATTAATTAAGATTTCTTCTTCCCAGATATGCCTAGGTATGTGTCAAGTTGAGAAAAATCAACCAACACAATCATCTATCCATCTCTCTCTGTCTCTCTGTCTCTCTCTCTCTCTCTCTCTCTCTCTCTCATCTATCAGTCTGTCTAGTCTATCATCTATCTGTCTATCTATCTATCTATCTATCTATCTATCTATCTATCTATCTATCTATCTATCCAACATCTATAATTATTTATTCTTCATCATCAATCAATCATCTATGTATCATTTGTCTTTCTATCCACCAACCTGGCTGTCTCTTGTTAATCTGTAATGTTTACTATACAATTTGGGGATTTACCGTGAATATAGTTGATCAGATCTAAAAAAGGAAATTGCAGTTAATTTAAAAGGAAAGGATTCCGGGCCAATTAAGTTCTGAAAACTTAAAACTGGGTTTCAACAAGTATATAAAGCCTTCCTTATAATGTGAATAATCAGAACTTATTTATAGTTGTTATCAGTACCTTTGAGCAAACATTAAATTATATGAGCCATTAAGTCTGTGTGCAGGGGCTGAGGGCATACTAAATCTTGGGCGGCAGAGGTAACTCCTAGTCTACACACTTTGTATAACAAATCATAATGCTGAAGCAGGAGCAATAATGCCCACAAACCCAACTTATTAACTGTTTAGTGTTCTGTTGAATTTCACCAACCCACATACACTGCTGGAATCTGTGTTGGAAATTCCTCTAGAAGCAGATAGCAGGTACAGATTTTGAAAGTGGGCTTTGCTCTTCAAGGTCATTATGTTTAACTATATAGTTTTCTGACATGGAGAAGTACAATAAGATTGATTTCTGAAAAAAAAAGCTTGATTTCTGGCAGCATCTTTTTGTGCTCGGGGGAGCTGGGTGTCTGTAAATCTCTTCGGTGGGTCTTCATTTTTTACTCTCTTCCTTTGTGATTCTATAACAAGACCTGAGTGAAGCTTCTTCAGAGGTTCCAAGTGTGGGTTAGTCTTGGATGCATGCAAATTGTTTAAAATGCTGAAGTATTCAAATACATCTGCAGTAGTCTGACTGCAGCATGGTGTCTGAGGCCACTGCCGTATCTAGTATCTGCAAAGCTCCCATCTAGAGAGCTATCATTAAGCCTGAAATATTCCCGGCTATCCAGCACAGCTTTTGTATTACATATTTATAGCATGCAGTAAACTTCAGCTTTGCTTTCAGAACTGGAGGAAGGGATGAGACACACATAAAGAGAGTAACCCCATCAAGGCTGCAAGACAGAGAACTAGCCTCATAGAGCCAGAAAAATGGTACGATGTGTCCATATAGGACCCCTCCTAAACAGGGTAAGGAGAGTTCTAAAATGGAGACACCATTACTCAGTCAATTTTATTATTGTGATTTAGTGAACTCCCAGTGTATTTAGTGAGTTTGATGGGGTAGTGGTGGACCGTAATCTTTCAAGCACTAAAATGTCTCCTTTCCCTTAAAGAAAGTTTTAATGAAAGTTACCATTAAATGAAAGACTTCTACATCTTCATAAACAAACCAACTAGTCCTCATAATAAATCTCCACATAGTTAATCATTTACCATCTATTTGCCATCTAGCTCTAACTTTCTATATCTGTCTATCATCTATTATCTGTCTATATCTATGTACCTATATCTATGCATCTCAATATCATCTATCTATCTATCTATCTATCTATCTATCTATCTATCTTTCACTTATCTATCATCTATCTACCAAATACTATCTATCATTTATTTATCTTCACCATCTCTCTATTCTTCTATCTCTTTTTTCCATGTTCCATGACTCAAGTATGTGATATCTTCAATAGTTGGGTCTTTCCATCAAGTTCTTGAGCATAGTCAAGAGCAATGGAAGAGCTTGTAATGCTTGGGGATCTGTGGAAAGCCATTGACTAGCAACTCAAAAATCAGTAATCTATGGTAATTCCTTTTACTGAACTCATCCTAATTTAACCTTTCCAGTTCCCTTTGATCTTTTATACCACTGTGCTCTGTCTTCTCTTACTTGAAAACCATCCCCTCCTCAGTACTTTATCTCTAGGAACTTTAGGAGGAGTTGAGGTCATAACATATTCTGATACAGTGAGTAGCAGAGGCCATGACTGAAAACTGGTGGGAAATCGCACTAGTCTCAGAGATAAAACAAACAATGTTAGAAAAGAGGGGATGAACACTACACTGAAGAGGTTTAGAGGAAGACAGGATGCAGACTTACAGCCAAGGAGGTTTGGTGCCGACCAGACAAATTGACTCAAATGGCAGCCATGCTGGTGTGGTCCTGGTCTATGTTGGAGGCCTGGTGAGTTCCTGGGAGACATAAGGACGGGGAGAAGTCTAGGTAGAGGATTTGTCTCAGTTGCCTGCAGTATGTGTGTGGCTACAGGACTGAGAGCAGAACCAGCCTGTGGGCATGTGCCCTTTTAATGTAAAAGCAAGTTTAAAAAGGGAGTTTACAAAATTCCATAGTTTGGTGACCACATCAATCAACAAACTTGGCTCTGAACAGTTTTTACTATTTCTGAAAATCAAAATGTGTTTCTACAGGGGAATTTATAGGCTGACGAAGTTTCTCATGTCACTCAGTCTCCTCGAATCCCATCTGCTTCATCTGTAAAAATCCAGCAACAACAAGGACTAACCCACCAAACTGAAACAAACAAGGGGTAGAAAACAAAATCAGTTTTCAGGCATTGGATAAACAAACGGAGATTACGCTGCTCTTTGCACAGATCTGGCACGGTGAAGCCCCAGGCTTGTTTACTCTCATTCCTGTGGATGTGCTGAGCACTTGAGGCAACACTAAACTACAAATTCTAAAAATGTTTTGCACCACATCACTGTTAATGGAAAGCGGATGCTGCAGAGGGGCCTCAAGTCAACAGCGCCTAGCGCCACTCCACCACTGCACGGTTTTGTCCTGGTTCCTGCAGGGCCACACGACTGTGTGTGCTTCAGTAATTGTTAAATCAATGAAAGCAGAAGGAAGGCAGAAGAGCCACTAGTTCAAGGTCAGCCTGGCTTCACAGTGAACACCAGACTAGCCTAGGCTACATAGAGCGACCCTGCCTCACAAACTGAGGGTTGGTGTGTAGCTCAGTGATCAGTGCCAGACCCTAGTATATATAAGATCCTTTCAGTTACCAGTAACACACACATACACACTCACATGTATGCACATACATATATACAGATGCACACATATGTAGACATTCACATGCACATACACACCTGTATACCCACACGTACATGTACACATATATACACACATAAACATATATGTGTGCATATATACACACATACATGCACACTGACTTGGTTGTTTTGTCAACTTAACATCAACTTAACACAAGCTAGCATTATCTGAAGAAAGGGAATCTTGGTTGAGAAAATGCCTCCCTAAGATCATCCTGTAGGCAACTCTGTGTGGCATTTTTTGTCTGGTGATTCATTTGGGAGTGCGAGGGCTAGTGTGGGTGGCACCACCCTGGGTGGATGGTTCTGAATGATGTGAGGAAGCAGGCCAAGGAAGCCATGGGAAACACAGCCTCTGCTTCAGTTCCTGCCCTGACTTCCCTCAGTGATGGAGTGTGACCCAGGAGCTATAACCTGTAATGAACTCTTTCCTCCCTAATTGCTTTTGGTCATCATGCTTTATCATGACAATAGAAACTTAACTAACACACACACACACAAATATACACAGGAACATATGCATACATATGTGTATAAACATCACACACACACACACACACACACACACACACACACACACACACACCAAGGAAGACACTATTATAACATTATGTTGTCTGTGCATGCCACCCACATCTCAGGAAATGAAAAAGACCATAGTGTAGTGTGTCTGAGCTCCTGCAGATGGTCCTCAGACATGAGAGGATGCTAAGCTTCAGCTAAACTTCTCAGTAAGATGAGGAGTCACAAAACACCGGTAGCTATGCTCACAGATTAGTAGTGAGCATTACAAAATTAGTAAATACTTAAGGTGTAGTAAGGCATAATTTTTCTACAAAGGTCCAGGTTCTGAACACAAAACAGAAAAAGGCCACCCTTTCCCTGCAGGACCCTGTGGGAAATTAAGACTTTTCACTAAATGCCAAACATGCTATAGGTGACTTTTATTTTTTCAATTATGGAAAAGTAATTTAGGATTGCTTTTATGACTACTTGACACCTCCCTCCGCCAACCCGTGGCTAAGCTTTATTGGTCACGAATCACCATAAAGTTTCCTTCTCCAGGAGCTCAAGTCCACATTAAGGCATTCATGTCCCCTCGTGGGTCAGTTACAGTGTCACGTGGTTCTTACACGGCCACCTACCATGGGAAAGGGTCAACATTCCCAGCGGCCTCAGTTCCTCGTGGGGAACCGTGATTTGCTGACAAGTCTAGACTTCTCAGAAATTCTCCTGGTTAGATTATATTAAGATTTTACTCATAATATTTTCATAATGCTGTGCAATAAACATAAGTGTAGTACAGGTACAAAAGCTGCCAGGAGTTAGAGCCACATAATTTCTGGAAATATTAGTCCTCAGGGTGGAGATAAATGGCCTTTATTGTTGTTGTGAGCCCCTAATGTAAGGACGATTATTAGAGATCAATGTATGGACTCAAAGTCTATTTGCTTCATATTCAGTGAAATATTAAGATCACTCCTGAATATGTCACACATGTTGGGTTAATACAGATCTGTGAGTTACACTAAGTACAGTTTAGATCCCGCTGTCCCCTCTCTTGTCACAGTTATTACTGTGTGTCATGGAAACACTTTAAATTTATGGTTAAACCTGTAAGTCTTCTACTTAAATGTGTTATTAATTTTTAAAGCTCTGTTTTAGAATAATCATATATTTGTTTTCAGAAGTGCAGTAAAAAGGAGTAAATTTGTAGCTGAATTGGAGCAGTTTCTAAGTGAACCCTTGGAAAGGTTGTTGAAGAGGGTTTCAGATTATCCCTAGGGGTCTCTGTTTAAGGGAAAGGGACTTGGTCATTTATTTCCCTAAGTTTTTAGGGGAAACTTCTGATTGGAGGGTCATACCAAGAGTTCAGGGAATGTAAGAGAGGTGATGTGGTGGGTTGACTCTGGTTCTTCCCAGTTCACATTGAAATCACTCACCAGTGAGGCCCCCTCCCTCAGTATGTGAAGTGTTTGAAGATGGGGACCTTCAGGGTTACTGTAGAATTAGTGAGGTGTCTAGGATAGGCCTTGCAGGATCGGGGTCCCTATAACAAAGGATTTGGACACCGAAGCAAGACCCTGTGAGGATGTAGGGGAGAGAGGATGCCATTCAGTCCATATTCTCAAGGGGCCTCAGGACAAATAAATCTCTTCCAACCTTGATCTCGGGCTTTCTGTCTTCAGCACAGTGAGACAAGCGTGCTAGGGTTGCAGTTCTGGTCTGTAGGGGCTGGTTCTTGCTCTGCAGCTTTAACAGACTCATTCAGATGGTGGTTTGCTGGGTCTACACTGACCTCCTCAAAGAAGACTCCATCAGCAATACTACCAACATCTGCTTAGATGCAGAGTGACACCAGAACATGGGATGTTCACCCACTGCCCAGTCAGAGAGACAACCTAACTTCCTGAGACTTCTAAAGTTGATGGTGGCTTTTTAATGAGACTCCACAACTATGGGTTAAATGTTGACTGAGTAGGGGAGAGTAGCTATGACATAACATTCACCAATTTTTGGACCCCAGGGGTGATTGGATTTACCTTACATTTATTTATGCACAGCACCCACTTCATCACGCCCTGGGTTCCAAATCCACATTATATCCCCCGCATTTTCCTACAGATTCAGAGACTCCTTGCAACCCTGGGAGGCAGATGTCATGACCATTCTCCATAGATCATATCATGATGGCTACATCATTCAGGGGAGGTGGCTGAGGTGGGAGGGAACCAGGTACCCTGGCAGCTGAGGCCCTCGTGGTTCTAGCCTCCTGATGTCTTAGATCTGTTTAATAACCAGTAGGATCCTTCACCATCCATGCCTGGTATGGGTGTTAGAGAATCTCCCCGACCTTATCTTCCAGGGTAGGAGGCCTAGCATGGGGCTCTCTTACAGCCTCTCATCATCTTTCTGAGAACTGAGAATCAGGCCCTAGTTTTGCCAGCAGAGCTTGATTTCATTTCAGCTCCCTGAGCCCTTGGCTGGGTACCCTGGCACAATACACACGAGGAGCTGAGGGCAGCAGACCTGTCTGAAGGTATGCACTAGATGGCCACCAACGGGTAGAGACTGTTGAATGCACTCTTTCAAGCTCTGGTATCCTGAAGCCTGTCATGTTATTTCCTGGCCTGGTAAAGCTGAGTGCTTGTTCCCTCGATTGGACTTTGCAAGTGATGCTGTGACTAGCTTGGTTCTCCATGAGAAACTCAGCACTCTGGTTTGGAGGTGATATGCCCTCCAATGTTGCAGGTACTGAAAGCTCAATCCCATTGAGATATTGGAGGGGATTCTAGGAAGCAAGGGGACACTTCAGGGCCCAGGCTAATGTGGAGAGCATCAATCTATTGATGGGCTCATTATTTGGTGGTGATATTGGAAGGTTGTGAAAATGAGCAGGTGGGACCAAGTTGAAGGAAGCAGATGACAGGAGTGTGCCCTTGTATGACAGACCCTGTTCCTCATCCCTCTCCACTCCATCTTTGCTTCCTAGCCACCAGGAGATGAACAGTATTGCCCACCACACCCACCCTGCCATGACATTCAACTTTACCACAAGCTTATCAATGGTTCCAAGGGACCAGACAGAAACTTTTGGATCACTTACCCCAAATTAATATTTCTTCATTTAAGTATATATATTAGCTATTTCTCACAGTTAGACTAGCTACCTAAAATGTTCAATATTCCCTCAAAGTATCGAGTGTGAATTCCTTTTTATCATCATGGTTGTTCATGGCTACACAGACACACACACACACACACACACACACACACACACACACACACACACAGAGAGAGAGAGAGAGAGAGACAGACAGACAGACAGACAGACAGACAGAGACAGAGAGTCAGATGGATAGACCGACAGACAGACACATATACAGAGAGACACACATAGAAACATTCATATGCATACACACATACATGTACAGAGGCACACATAGTCACAGAAAGGACATATTGAGACACACAAACATGCATAAACACACATAGACTCACACATATAGACACAAGCTGACACACCACCACAGAGAAAGAGAGAAAGAGACAGAGAGAAACACTTGTGCTCATAGTCACATGCATATTTATACCCATACTCACACATAGACACACATGCTCACCCACATAGATCCACCCATGTGGCACACGTGCACTAGCTTCTACCCTTACTTATCAAGTTACTGATAAGTAACATGATAAGGGGCTGCTGACCCCTCCCATGATGTTCCATGAAATCCACTGAATGGTGAGTCTTCCCACCCACTGCCATCCACACATTTTCCATTCACTGTTTTGCAGTGTGCCAGGCACAATACTAGCTTCTAGGACACTGTTGGGTGGCATTCCTATTTCACTGCAGCCCGTTGACTAGTGGGGATAAGATCAGAACATAGTGAGCATGTGAGCCCCATAATGTCCCCTGGTCTGGGATGCACTGGGCCCCATTCTCCTCCGCTTCAGCCACAGTCCTTTCCGTCTACAGCATTCTGTGAAGTCAGGCTGGCTTCTGGACACTTGTCTGTGTTGCTCCTTAAAATGCCTCTTAGTGCAAGACTCACGTGTATGTGATTATGCGTGTTCACTTATGTGTATGCATACATGTGTCATGTGGAGGCCAGAAGAAGTTCACATCAGGTATCTTCCTTTGTCTTTCTCCACTTCACTTACCAAGACAGGGTCTCTCTCTCCTCCTCCCTCGTCTCTCCCTCCTTCCCTCCCTCTCCCCTTCTCTCTCTCTTTCTGAACATGGAGTCCATCAGTGCAGCTAGTTTATCCTGCCCTGGAATCCCCTGGCTCTGCCCCCCTGGTGGTAGAATTACAGGCAGGCTGCCATAATCCACCCAGGTACTGAGGTGGTTGCTAGGGGTCTGGACTGCAGCCTCAGGCCTGCACTGCTGTCCCAAAATTTTGTTTTTAGTTCAGAGTTTTGCTTCTTACTGCTTCTCTCATTTAGGTCTCTTGCATTTATGGTAGAGCGGCTGATGCCACAGTCTTTGACCAACAGTCTGATTCATGGAGCAAAGCAGAGCTGACCCCTCTCCTAGCTGTTTTCAAGTGAGGAAAGCCTCGATTCTGTATATAAATTGCCTTTCAGGTTGACCGGAGACTCAGAGTTTTGACTGTACCTGATGATGTTTTCTCAGGCAACCATCAGGTACATATTGTGGAGAAATCACACTATCTGTGGGTTGTTAGCATCGATTCTTGCTGTTACCATTTTTAAGATGTTGTGCATTAAAAAATATTTCCAGGCATGGAGACTGTTAGTCCCCAATTATGGCCATTTCTTCACTGTGGTTTTATGTGATTCGATTTTATTTTCAAAATGTCTGTTTATATTATGCATGAAATCATTCCATGTGCCTCTGGGATTTGTGTGATATGGGGGCAACTAACTGCTTTTGTTGGGGTCACCGGTGAAGTGAGATACTGTCACGCAAGAATTAGGGATCATTTGAAAATTGGCCTGCGCTGCTACTTGTGCTCACTGCAGATCTGGAGTGGAGTTGCCAAGTGTTTATTGTGAAGTTCGGCATCTGTCCCCACTTACGGCTGCATTGCTGGGTGTTTAACACAAAGATTGCCCTGCCGCTTGGCTCCTGGAGACAGAACCTGAGCGCTTGGGGCTTTGAAACTGGAAATCTTGAAGGTTTTCTTTTTTTTCCCTTTCTGACTGTCACAGCTGCTTGTGATGGGGTTGAGTCTGACAGATATAATGGGATGAGAAAAAAAAATGAGCACAATCCAGAGAGCTTGGGGAAGTTGAGGGGAGCGTGCCAAAGTGATACAAGATTTGAACATAAATCCCCTCCAGAGAAGCTTAAATGCATTTTGCTTCAAAAACTGTATCTGAGGGTAGAGTTAATCACTGTGGCCAGGGCTGTGTAACAGACTTCAGATGGCTGGGTCCAGGAGAAGCAAAAATGAAATTGTCTATTTAGGGACATTTTCAACCACAGAGTGTTCAGTTTCAGGCTTAAGACAAACCACAGCCTCTTCCTCTCCTTAGCTGGGAGCCTCTGCTCCAGCAAGGAGCTTTGGCATTATGAAAGATGATCACTCTGCCTATTTTTTTTTTCAATTAAAAACACCCATGCTCACTTACACATTTAGTTTTTAGGGGCTAATGAGATGGCTCAGCAGGTAAGATAACCCTAGGGTTGCAAAGGAGTTGAGTTTGATTCAGAATCTCCTGTAACTCCTGATCCAGAGTGTCCAACATCCTCTTCTGGCCTCTGTGGGCACCTTCACTCAGGTGTGCACGCACATTTATTTACATGGTCTTCTAAAATAGTAATAATTCTTGGCTATAGCTCACTGATGAGCATAGGAGATCAAAGCTGTGTGTACTGTTTTATTAAGGCACCTGAAACCACAAGTGTAATTTTAACTTGGAAGCAAATGCTGTGGTTATGGTGTAGCTAGATACTGGAGGCCCAGGCTCACTGCTGATAGCCTATGCTTTGTAAGAGCCCAGAGAAGAGGACCATGGGCTCATCAGTTTCAACATGTGAACTGTTGTATCTTCCTTTTTCTGATTACAAAAGTAAGGGCCACATGACCATTCTGACTGTAGCCAGTGGCTGTGTGACAAGCTAGCACAGTTCTTTGGAAACAGTCTGTGTAAGAGGATGTTCACACCCCTGACAATTTGACACCCAAGCCATCACAAACGAATATCAGATTGATTGTTAAGTACTTACCAGTCTCAAAGTAAGTGTAGTGTGCCACTTGGCAACTAGAGTCAATCACAAAGCAACAATGACTTTTGTGCTCAACCAGCTGGAGTCCACGGTAGAGATGAAGCTCATTCTAACCACCAGAGAATTAGGAGATGAGACTATAAAAGTGTGACCATGTACTCCGTGCTGCACCACTTGATGTGTGGCCATGTACCCTGTGATGTCTCATTTGATGTGTGGCCATGCACCTTGCCATGCACTGGCATCAACTAAAACTTTGTGGTTCTAGCAACACAAATTTGGAAAAATGGGCTTGAGTTTTAAGTAGTAAATGTTAAGCTTCTGTTTAAGATAAACTTTTGTATTTAATGGTGAGTGCATCTTAAAATCACTAATAGGAAAGGCTCCACCTTGTCAGTTTAGCCTAATTCTCATCATAGATCTGATAAATAAAGCTTACAATTCATTCATCTTTAGATAATGGGAGAATTTCACTTCATGGAAAGCACCATATTATTCACTGGGCAAGAATGACGTGTACTATAAAGTGCAGAAGGTAGATCAAAGGACCAGATGCTCATGTGCTCTGATGAATGCTGATCCAAATCCCTGGTCTGAATCAATCTATTAGAAACTCGGATGGTGGGTAGTGGCTGTCCTGGCGAATGTCAAGGAAGGCTGAGAATAACTCTACTTACTGGAGTAAGTCACAAGATTCATTGCATGGAGTTTGGAAGGTGACTCACAGAGCACCCAGCATGGCGCAAAGGCTAACTCCAGGACACACGCACACAGGTGGCAGTGGAATAGGGGACTGGGACCTGCCTGCTTCTTCCTCTAAACAGCAACTCAATTATGGAGCCAACGTCACCACTCACACTCATTTTCCAAACCTTTAAAGAGATAGCAATGAGCCATCACCCCTTTAAAGAGCTAGAATTGAACCATCAAGGCAGCGTGGTCTCTTTGGTGGTTGGTACCAAGAAGGGGCTGAGATTCCTGGTCTCGTGGTGACTATAGTTCAAAATACCTCCAGGTGCAGAGCTACAGTGAAATATCATTCTTTAAGTTGAGTCTGCTGAACATCTGACCTAATTTATGCACATCTGGACTTTTATTCCAATGGAAGTTTGGGCAGGCCTGGAGTCTCCGCACGGCATATGTGTTCCTTCTTCCCTGTTCTCATCATGGCACCAGCTAC
Organism: Peromyscus eremicus; assembly: GCF_949786415.1. Taxonomy (NCBI): domain Eukaryota; kingdom Metazoa; phylum Chordata; class Mammalia; order Rodentia; family Cricetidae; genus Peromyscus; species Peromyscus eremicus. The sequence continues at coordinate 2,552,107 of NC_081427.1, forward strand.
GAGCGCCCTGTCCTGCAAAGTATCTGGGAACTTCTCTGCAACGGTCAGTTTTTTTTTTTTTTTTTTTTTTTTTTGGTTTTTCGAGACAGGGTTTCTCTGTGTAGCTTTGCGCCTTTCCTGGGACTCACTTGGTAGCCCAGGCTGGCCTCGAACTCATAGAGATCCGCCTGGCTCTGCCTCCCGAGTGCTGGGATTAAAGGCGTGCGCCACCACCGCCCGGCCACAACGGTCAGTTTTAATTGCTGTGTGACACAATCTAGAATCATTTGGGAAGGGAGTCTCAGTGCAGGATTTTACGGATCAGGTTAGTCTTTGGGGTATTATCTTCACTGTATTAATTGATGTGGGAATAACCAGCCCACTGAGTGGCACCACTCCATGGATTTGGGTCCTGCATTTTGTAAAAGTGGAGAAAGTGGGTGAGTGACAGGTCTGAGTTCTCCCTCTGCTCTTGACTCCCTGCCTTGGCTTCCCCCAAGTGATAGACTGAAACTTGGAATTGTGAGTAAACCCTTTTCCCCTAAGCTGCTGTTTGTTGAGATCTTTTAAAACTTTAGAAAGGGGAAATAGAAGAGAAGATCTCTTGGGTAAGCTGAGGGCGGGGGGAGGGGTGGAGGGAGATTAAGGTATGGAAACATGAGGGATCGGGTTGGCGGGTTGGGTGCAGATGAATGGGGAGAATAATGAAAGAGATACCTTGATAAAATTTAATAAATATAAAAAAAATCACTACAATAGAAACGAAACTAGGAAACTCTCCTTGTGGTATAAATCTACCCTGGAAACATCCTCACAGACACAATAAGAAGTGAGTCTCCTAGGTGATTACAAATCCAGTTAAACTGACAATGGAGAACAATCACCACACCATGCATTTTTTAGAATTAGAAGCTGTCTGCTGAATTTGGTCCCCCAGGTGTCAGGATGCAGCTGGTCATCACTTTGGTTTGACTTCACAATAATGAACATGTGACACATGTCACCGTGGTGAGGGTATCACTTGTGATTTTATATTTTTAGATCTGCTTTGCTTTGCTTCATGGATGCATCTGGAATTGGAGTAAGTTGGTTCCTATGCAAATGGAGACTGATGGTTGCCCCTCAGTATATTGTGGGGAGTCTTCTGTGAGTACCTGTTCTTCAATTAAGAGGATGGGCATGCCTGGCATGCTGGTGTGCCTCCCACATAGCAGAGACCTAACAGGTAGATTAACACATGAACCAAACACCTCAGAATTGAACAAATATAAACATTTCATTATGGTGCTCAGCTATTACAAATGTTATCACTGAGAAATAAACACTATGTAACATTGCTCATGACCATTGGCAGAGCTCACGGTTTGCTCTCTGGAGCAGTGGCTGAGTCACAATCTCTCCATCTGAGCCTCATTCCAGGTTCCCAAAATGGAGGGCACAACTTTCTGCAGATTCTCCAACTAGCCTTCGTGGTCCTCAGCCTGGCTGAGCATCCCCAGTGTGGGGTCATCTACCCACTCCCAGGTATTTGCTGCTCAGCCACTTTGTCTCCAGCCTTGGGAAGGGCTCTTCCTACAGTGAGTTCCAGGAAGTGGAGGGCTGCATCCTCTCAGGTGGAACATCTACTAAACTTCTGGCCCAGCAGGGGAGCAGTCTCATCACTACACCTTGGCTTTTGGGGTTCCTTTTTCTGCACCTGCCCTTGGGACCTGCTAGCCTCAAGTGTTCAGCTGGGAGAAGACAGCAGCTTTTCATCCATGACATCTGACAAAGGCAGGGCCTCCTTTCAACCAAGGGATGTGAGTAAGAATTTAAATCAAGAAGCAAAAGAGAAGCCAGACAACATGAGAGCCTGGAGGTCGTTAATCATTCACAAATCCGCATGGGTTCAGAGAGAGGGTTTCTCAGGTGGCTCACCTGGGAAGAATGTTCTCAGCATAAAACTGCGTTGCTCATAACCCTCACCTCCCAGCTCCCTTGGCAAGCACCCAGAGTAGGGTTTCATGCCCGAGGAGAGATTGTGGAGTAGTACCTACAGCACAATCTCCCACATTATCATGAAGTAGCAACTGTTTATTTACCATCTGGCAGTTCACGTTTCACTGTCTGCAGGTGGAAGACATGCTCCTGTGTTCAAATCAATAAAACACACATCTTCTATTTGCCTCTACCTTAGGTGGCAATAATGTCATGGTATAGGTCTTGTTTGGTAGCCCAGGACCACACAAACAGAGAGTCCTTTCAATAGTCTGTTAGATGACATTTGTAAAGCTATGTCCCCCTGACAGAGGCAAGCCTGGACTCAAGCCTTTCTCTTCCCTGTAATAAAGGAAGTGAAAAATCTCACAAGCTGGATTTTTTAGAGGCCAAGGAGGATGGTCATGATCCCATTTCTCCCTGGCAGCCTGGGTGCCTCTCGGACCCATACTTCAGCTGCAGCCAACATGCATCAGAAAGAATTTACCAACAGAGGCAGGGTGTGCAGTGGAAAATAGCAAGGAGAACTTGGCTTTATTAACTTGATTTTTGCTTTGTAAATTTCCAATGATCATTTTAGGATGGGGAGATACAGAGAAGTTGTGAGCATAGTACGGAGTTTGTCTGGCCCTCTACTCAGTTTTGCTTATTGTTGGCACCTCAAAGAGATGACTTTTCTTACCAGTGCTTTGGCATGTTTTTAAAACTCCTTACACTGTGAAGCAGGAATCACGCTTCAGATATCCAATTCCACCCATTGCCCAGGCTCGCGATATGCAGTGTGGCTCACCTGTGATGGTCGGCATGCATCCAAATCCAAAGTCTCTAAGTTGAAAGGCAAATTCACTCAAGTCCCTAGAAAAACAACAAAGTTTCCCACTCAAAATACACACTGTGGGACCAGCACAGGATGCTTCTTCCTAATCCAAAAGGAGTAGATATGGTAAGAAAACCCAGAGATTAGACCAAACCAAACCCCCAAACCTAGCAAAGAAAACCTTAAAAGTTCCAAAGCTGTATGTCTTCCATGCACATTCAACTCCCAAAAAGTTTGACATTGGGAACCAATGCTCTAGAGAGCAGGGCATGCATGGACTGTCCCTATCCTCAGAACCTACCCACAGCACCTGACGGTAGGTGCCATTCAGTGTAGGAACTGAACTGTGTTGTCCTTCATGTTCACCAAATTTAGTAGATCACATTTTCTCACAGTCTGGGCTTTCCTCTTCTCACTTTCATAAACTTTGTAATAAAATTGTTGTCCTGCTTAACCTGATGCAACAGTCATAGATCTGTGATTCAGGAAAATTCTCAACCTGAAGAACAGGAAGTTTAGGCAGTTTCAGGGTCTACAGACATGGACAAACTGTTTTTCAGGAGGAAGGACCACATGACTGGCACTGATAAAGTCACAATGACTAGCCCCACAGTGAGGCCTCAGTCCTTAAGCTGAGCCTTCTAGGCGAGTGTTTACAGTTTCATGTGGCCAGAACATCACATCCAGAGAACCCACATTTGCCATTAATTGTACAATGCATAGTGTCGTAAACATTAACACTAACTACAGAGAACATTTGAGGGCAAGCTGAGGATCACTTGCTGGTTTTGAATATTTTCTTCAAAGACTTTAATTACCTTTATATCAAGTGTTCTGTAAACCATTCAGATGATTATACCATATGGTGTACAAATTCTTACCAAAATTACTGCTTCCAATAGAGTGTTACTGAAGTATGCTAATAGTACATCATTTCTAATTCTAGATTGCTTTGTTAATTTATGTTTGTTCACATTGTTAGCAATGTACAGGAGGCACAGGAAGAGGTTCAGAACTAGACCAGTAAATTAGCCTTTTGTTGCTGTGTTCATCAGCTTCAGATGGCAAGCAGGTGATTGGCGTGGCCAGGGTGATCTGATAGCCAGTGAGGGCCAGTGGAACTTGAAGGATGATCTTAAGACGGAATCAGTCTTCTTTTTTTTTTTTTTCCCACTGTGTGTGCCTTGTTCCTGTGCTGCCAGGAAATGGCTATGGGAAATGTCCACATACCAGAGCTTGTGTCTTTTCAGCCTGGAAGCAAAGACTTGCCCCATGAATGAAAAATGGATGCCTCTGCATATAAATCCCAGAGTGGGCCATCTTTTGGGAATCTCCAGTTTCCATGCAAAATGGGAACACATAGAGAAGCATTCATCCACTCAGGCAAATTTCTTTAGCCCCGAGGATAACAGTTTACAATAAATCTGGTGCTTTTCCTGCCCCTTCTGGCCTCACTGTAGTAACCTGGCTCACATCGCTTACTGTACTTGAGCAGACCTTCCATGGCCAGACTGAAACCATTTAAAAAACTGTTGTCCAGGAAGCCACTGTTACAAGGTTTGCTTCTCTGTTTTGTTGGTGACTTCTGTGTCTTCCAGGAAGTGGGAGTTTTCTTCACGGATTTGAGATTGGTGTAAGATGATGGGATCTTTCTCAAAGAGGCTGGTGCAAAGGATGGGAGGGGTCAGAATCTTACAGAAGCAGGTCCTTTGGGCCTTGGTGAGAACTTTGTAAAGGGAGGTAGAACGTGAGGTTCTCATCTGATCTGCAGAAGCAGATCACAGAGCAGCATTGTGACCTTCATTAAAATAGATGAACATGATGGATTTTACCTGTCAAATGCCCCTCTGGATAGTCTGGACAAGTGGTTTCAGTGTAAGAAGCTGCTGTGTGGGTTACTCCAAACCTTTTGATTAAGTGGAGTGGGTTCTGGGTGAGTGGGTACTTTGTGGAGTCTGAAAGTTAATGGAGGAAGATGGACAGAAGGGAAGGGAAAAAGCAAGGAGGAAGAGGAGGAGGAAGGAGAGGCTGACTTCTGTCCACCATACCTTTGGATATGGTTTTAACAACATTATACAGGATGAACCATGTTCATATACAAGTTACAGAAGCAGGTTTGGTGTTTACAGGGAGGCAGCCAAGGACAGGAGGAGCTTCAGATCCATTGAAGATGGAGTGATCTTCAGAAGGTTGATGGGAGGGAGGAAAAAGGGAAAGAACATGGTGGGAAGCATGAAGGAAAGGGAGGGAAGGAGGATGAAAGGAAGGAAGCAGTAAAGAAAAGGAGGAATGGTAAAGGGAGATGGAGAGAGGAGGACAGAGGGGCAGGGTGGACAGAGGGGCAGGGTGGAGGGAGGGCAGAGGGAAGGGGGCTTTTCCTCTGCCACATGCACACAACAGCTGCAAGGTCTGGTGTTGTATCAGGGCTTGGCTGGACAGTGATATATATATATATATCTGTGAAGTCCCTAGTCCCAGCTTACTTCATGTACTAAAGGAGTGATGGACAGAGTAGACAGAGTGATGGACAGGTGACACACAGACAACCCTTCCCACTGGTTTGCCTCAGGAGTCAGTCCTGGGCATCAAGGTCTGAGCAGGCAGAAGAAAGTCTGTGTTTATATAATAAAATCTAACTAGCCAGGTAATCATGAGCAGAGTCTGAGAAAGAGAAACGGTGCCCCTCAGGAAGGCCACCTGTTCGGTGACACCCCTCCAAGTGAAGGAGTCCATGGGAGGTGATCCAGGGACCCTCCTTTCTTTAAGGGATCCACCATTGTATCAACTTTCTAGTAGTTGGTTCTTATATTGAATACTTAGAGTGCTGCTAACAGTTGGTTCCTCCCTCCCCCCGAATATTCCAAGTTCAGCTCCTGCACTGTGCAGCCATCCCCCATTCCTTACTAGGTGGGACTGAGACCCCGGAAGAAGTTGACAAAGGTCAGGACATAGAAATCACCTGGATGGCACATCAGCCATCGTGGCTGTGCACATTGCCACCTGTCAATAAGGAAGATGGCGATCCCCAAAGCAGAGGAAGGTCATCGAGTCAAATTAATGAACGTCTGAATCTTGGGCAAAGGCTGCTATTGAGGATGACTCTGCCCAAATGTCAGAACATACTTGTGTATCATTTCACAGCAGAGTTGGGTTCCCACAGGCAGCAGCCCCCATCAAACTCGATTTCTGCTGGACATTTATTTTCATGTCCACCCGAGGCTCTTCCACTCCTTCTTCATGAACGCAGCATCCTGCATGCCCTCAGCCCAGGCTTTCGCCCTCCTTCTTGTCTTCAGGTCTTGCTGTTGTGTTGTGGTTCCTGGGGTGCGATGTTCCAGTTCTCTGCTTAGTTGGGGTGTAGTCTGGTAGTGGGGCAGTGACCCCTCTATAAGAATATCATCTGGGAATGATTTGTTTTCTTAGTTAGATTATTTAACTGACTTCCAGAGCTGCATGCAAAGTCTGCAGCAGTGATTGTTACAGCCCTGAAGATCTCTCTGGGTGCTGGGATTTTTATCCCTGACTTTCATATTTGTAACCCTTTTTATTTCCTAATATCCCCTGTGTCTGAAAGTGCGCTCTAACCTCTGACACTAGGAAGTCAGTCAATAAACCGCAGACTCTTTGATCCACAGGATTATGGGATTGCTTTTTATGCAAAGAGAGACATCAGGATAAGCAAATACAGAAGGCAAAGCCCCTCAGGAGCAAGGGGTTTGAAGGAGCTGGAGAAACACTTCCAGAGGATTTGCAATGCAAAACTTCTTGGACAGTTGAGCCTTTTCATCAGTTGGAAGCACTCAGACAAGAAAGTCCCCAGTGAGGGTGTTCCTGCCCTGTACCCAGCTCACCCTGTGAGGACTTTCTTCTGCTTTGTGGCAGCAGCAAACAACTCCGGCTTCCTATCCTGTTGGCCACACACGGACTCAGACTTACTTCTGTATTTCTGAATGGGTGAGGACTGGTGGACTGATAACCAAGGTCCTGTGACTTCCATATCTTAGACTTTCTAGAAACCCACCCAAGGCACAGGAACTCCATCATGCCTGTGGACTCTCACCATTGATTCCTCAAATGACAGTCTCTAAATATCTGCAGAAGGCTGGCCAAGACCTCCCCTTCCTGAGAGCCCAATTTGAGGAAGTCTGAGTCCTCCGTATAAGTGCGGGCTTTGACCTGTAATCCATGAACACCCTTATTTATACCTTAAATTTTCTCTAGGCATCTTATACTTCTCACTACAGTGTTAGCAGAGCAAATAGCTACTGTACAATGTCTGTTACTTAAGGAATAACAAAGAGGAATACTCCACTTGTGTCTAGGGCAGTTACATTTTTGAAAGTGTTAAATCTGAGTTTTATTGAAACTCTGGGTGAGGTACACATGGACACACCAGACCACAGCACAGACCTCTTAAGACATGATCAATATGCCTTTGTTATAGCTCTTCATTGCTATAAGCTCTCTATTTGTTGTGAAGTCCCCAATTCACTTCTGGTAGAAGACGCTTGTTTACTTTGAGAGTAGGGTTGGTGGAGATTATGATTTAATAAGTCCCTCTTCCCGGGAAGGGCTTTCTTCCCATTTCCCCCACTGTGTGAAGGGCCATGGAGTCATTGAGCATCTGTGAGGATGCAGAGTGAATGTGGGAAATGTGCATGACTTCTACACAAGTCTGGGAAGACTCCACTCTGGCCTCTGAGTCATGTGTTTCTGTATCAGTCACTTTCCTCAACGCTGTGACAAATGTCATGTGAGGATGGAAGTTTCATTCTGTTCCACAGACCGAGGCTGCAGTCCTTCCTTGTTGGGAAGCCCAGGTGGAAGAAGGATAAGGCGGCTGGTCACTTTGCAATAATAGCCAGGAAACAGAGAGGGATGATGACTGGTGCTCAGCTCCAGTCCAGGACCCCAGCCCAATGTTGGTATAGTTCTTTCCACCTCCACTCTGACAGTCTGGAAATGCCTTCACAAATATCATAAGAAATTTGTTTCCTGTGTGACACTAGATCCCATCAATTAACTACCATATGATGCACGGCTTTCTCTCTGTTTGGCTCTGGAAGCAAGGGTGCAGGGATATGTGTTTTCCTAATGTGTTCCAGAGAAACAGCCTTCCTATGGAAGCAGGCTCTGTGTACTTCCCTAATAAAAGGAAGAGCAAGAATTAGCCATGGATGATGTTGAGAGGAGGAGGACAAGGAAAGTCTGTGATAACATAGCTCTGTGTGTGTGTGTGTGTGTGTGTGTGTGTGTGTGTGTGTGTGTGTGTGTGTGTGTTTCTGTATGTGTGTGCAGTGGTGGTGGTGTACACAGATGTATGCATGTGTGTACAGAGGCCAGGGGTCAGCATTAAGTGTCTTCCCCAATTAATATCCATCTTATTCACTGAGAAAATTTCTCTCACTGATCCTGGACCCACCAGAATTGGCTAGCCTGGGTGGCTAGTGAGCCCTAGGGTTATGCCCATCAGTACCACATCACCAAGTATGGCTTGTTGCGTGGCAACTGGAGATCTTCCGTCTTCATGTCTCCACAGTGATGTATTGTTTTTTATTATGCTTGACTCCATTTATCCTTTCCTCACATAAGAAGCACATTCTAGCTTCTCCACATGGAGGAAGTTCACAAGCAACGTTTGTTTCTATACTGAAGGTCTAGAGGTGTCTCCTAAAGCACCAAGGAAAGTATACCACAGTGGCCGGCAGTGGCCAGAGGGTAGGACCCACCCCATGCAGGCAGGGGAGGTATGTAAAGAACCCCAGGATGAACCAATGTCCCGGGTTTGAAGTGTGTGAGTTGGTGTCATATGGGAGTTGGGGTTATCCTGGTGAGGCTGAGGAAAGTCATATGGTTTTGAAGTTGTCAGAATACAGAGGAGATGAGTCTGATGGTGGACAAGACTCCTCCCTTCCCAGAGATGACACCGTGAAGACGGGCAGCTGGGGTAGGTGTCCAGGTGGCTCTAGGGAGGAAACAGACAAGGATATTGCAGAGGTCACAGGACCAACAACTGGTGGCTGAGAGAATCCATATTCTATTGATTCATTGCTTTCTTCAAGGGTGACAAAAATATCTGTAAAAAGAGTATGTTTCAACATGTAAAACCAAAGGTCTGACCATGAAGCTCAGGTATAGTGTGCTTGCTTCACATGCGTAGGAAATAGCTACATCAAAATCAGCATTACCAAGTAATTACCATTTTAGGAAAACTGTAATGATTTGGAAGCTACCACAGGACAAGTGAAGCATAAACAAGGCTACATTTACAATGTGACTTTCTGGTCATTTACAGGACACATACTCAGGGAAGTTAGAGGTTCTTACTGTGTATTCACATCCATATCCTAATTACACACAAAGATTTAATTAAAACTTATATACATTTTTTGCATGAGAGTTGTGCTAACTTTGTGCATTATATTAATATTATTTATATAATGTGAGGCATGAGAGTGTGTATGTGTATGTTAATATTAACCTAATTTAAAATAAGCCTGCCTTGGTAATACATTTTATTGTAAAAACCTTCAAGCCATGCCAGGGACTCTTCATAAGCATAACTTGTCTTTATGTCAAGCAAATTAATTTCCCAATGATCTCAAAAGAAGCCCACCTTTAAGAGGAAAATAAGAGGAGGAACATATCCCACAAATTTAAAGCATGCTATTTGAGAGACTACCCATAATCCCTCCTGCAAATCGTCACACAGCATTATCAAGGAAATACACACTACATTCAAATGCATGCTCAAAATATACCTTTGTTGCCACATAAAAATATTGAAAGATCAATAAATAAGGGAATGCCCCATAATACTATTTTCAAGTGGATTTTTACATTGAGTTCATGAGCTTATGAAACCATCAGGTGTAGGAACCACTGAATGTCCTTCAGTGGCCAGCTAGTCTCCTTCCTGCAATGTGGGAAGGACAGGGAGAACATTCCCGCCTTGAAAGCCCAGCCATGGCAGAGGCTTCTTCCTCACCATTTCTCGGGGTCAGTTTTGGACACTATCATTCTGTGATATCCACCCAACTCTGTGAAACTCTCACTGAACAGTCTGTAATTGGAAGGAGATTGATGCTTCCTTATTCACTAGGGCCTGCTTAGGTTCCAGACCTCTGTGTGTGACTGTCTTCAGGTGGGAAGGTCTGGGTGGAAGCCAGTCTGTCCACATCCCGGGAATGATGTCCACAGAGTCTTCTGGCCTGGCCTGGAGGGATGGACTTGGTGCAACAGTGTACCATGGATTTTGCTGATGGTCTCAAAATTAACGTCTTTGACGTGTGAAGTCAAAGGCCTGGAGGTGCTGTTCAGGAGCAGAGTGCTTGCCCAGTGTATGCAAGGTACCAGTACTCAATTCTAGTGCTTCAACACAAAAGTAAAAGAAGTACATGTGAGAACTGATGGGTTCAGTGACCCTGTGACTGAGAGTATCTGGTTTGCCTAGACTCAAGGAGATATAATTAATGAAGAACTAGAGAATGCCAGGGAGTCCATAGTGAGAAAGTTAGACAGTCCGACGATTGTACCCATCTACCCAGGGTGAGGTAAGCCACTCTAAACAGCAAAATAGGAAATTACAGATGGAAATAGTAAGGCTAGACATCACAAAAATAAACAATTTATATTTGTTAAATGCAATTAAATTAAAATACATAGCAACAAAATGATATTAAGAGATTAAAAAACAACAGGCATAAGAAACGTGTGACATAGGAAGACTGTTCACAATGGCAGTAGAGAGGATTGTGATTATTGTTTATGTATATGTGACATTTCATCTTACTGTTACAATTACATGTTTCAAGTGTTTCCTGGCTATCTGCATGCCTTCTTTGTAAATGGAATATGTACAGCCCCTGTCAGTTGTATACTGAAATGTTTTCCTGTGTTCAAGATACAGAGAAACACAAATCTTTGTTAATGATGCTCAATTAAATAAATTAACAACAATGACCCCAAATTAATTATGGAGATTGACCATCCTAGTGAAAACCAGAAATATTCCTTCACCTTACTTCGTAAATCCCATTTTTAGTCAGTGCTCTTGAATAAATCTTCATGTCTGTGCTAATGTTCGCCAGAGTAATTATACTGCACTGAGGGAAATGGGCAACAATAGAAGTATGAATCCTGAGACATGTGTGAGCATGCTTTGGAATGTTCTAGCCACGACATTTGTCTTCCAGAGAAGAAGAACAAGAGGAAGGGTCCTTGGCCACTGGAGCTGCTGGCCCTTCCTCTTGTTCTTCTTCTCATGAACTCAAAATCTACCCTTGGAGTTCTCACTCATAATGACTCAAGTTCTTTCACATCTTTATGACTAAACCTGCTGTGATATTAGACTTCTGTGAAGAAAAGTCACCCTGTAAGGTGACTCACCTGTCTCTCTCCCGAGTAGAGACAATGGATCAATCAGCATGTAGTCTTCTCCCTCAGGGTGTCTTCACATGCACAAAGCACCCTGCTGCTGTATCTGTACCTATTAAACATTTACATTTGGACTTTTGTTATAAACTATGTACCTGTGGAATTTAAATTTCTCCTATGCTTTTAATTGACGAACACTATTAGAGCCACAGCTCACATACAGAGGGGAAGCTCATTGGCTTTGCCCGCTCAACCCTTCCTGTACTCCACTCTCCCATAAGCCCCTTCTGTACGGCAAGGCCAGCTGCCCCAACCCTTCTTGTGCTCCACTTCTCACAAAATCCTTCTAAGAACCCACCTCAAAGTGACTTTGTCATGTCCTGCTTCTGAAAGCCATCTTGGTAATTCCAGGACCCATGGGCCTTCTCAAAGAAGTCTGCAACGGACAACAGCATTTTGTCAACACTAGTTAATATTTTAAAAGTTCATTTGTGGGACTGAAAAGAGGGTTCCAAGATTAAGGGTGCTTCTCCTTCTTTCAGAGGACTAGAGTTCAGTTCCCAGCACCTACACTATTTGACTTATAACCACCCACAACTCCAGCTCCTTGAGATTTTATGCTCCCTTTTTACTTCCATGGGCACTGGCACACATGTGGCATGCTCTCATAAAGACACACTCACATCAACAAAAAAATAAAATAAAATTGAAATGGTTATCAGTCTCTTCTCTATAGCAGTTAAATCCTAGAACAAATTGGTGTGCTGAATTTTTACTTTGTTTAAAGGTCACTATATATTTGGAAATGAACTGTGGAATTACTTGGGCATATTAAGGGGGTTAACAAGCCATTTTATCTTGTGAAAAAGAAAATTCAAGTACAAAATCACATTGGTTGGGATGGGATATTATTCTTGAGCACCCAGCTCCTGCCTATCAGAAGGCCTGGCTGACTTGGGGTGGGGTTATCACTCCTTCTCCCAAAGCCATTGCTGGTCCCCTGGTCAGACTTGGCAAGTGTTTAGAGCTGCTCATGCCACAGCCTCTGTCCAGAAGGAATGACCAGTTGCTGGGATGCTCATCACTAACAGGACCATGCCCCACTCTCTCAACATCCTCAGCCAGCTATTCAGGGTTGGAGGTTGTTGCTTCCAGATCCTTCTTGATCAGTGAGCATCCTTCTCCTTCAAACCTAGTCTATAGGAGGCATTACAGCTCTGGGTGCTAGCTAGACAGACTGGGCTAATCTTTGATCTTTGTAAACCCTCTGGGTTCCACCTTGTCAAGGAACCTGATAGTTGAAACTCAGAAGTTCTACAGTGTTGGATAGAACATGGCAGACTGGGGAGTTTTCAGGGGACATCAATCAGGTTAGCACTTCTCCCTCTCTGGGATCCCCAGCATGAGTTTGAACTCTGTTCCCATGAGCGACTTCATCTTTCCATAGGTGCGTACTCCAGAAGAGTGCATAGATCTTGCCAAGTACTAAACGCTTTGGGGGATATCATGTAAGTTATTTCCTAGTAACTTAACCCCGCCCCCAGGACTATTTAAATCACATTATCATGAAATGGGACTGTTCTAAGCACTGGGCCTTCTAGCATGTTTATTTCTAAAAATTTCAGAGGCTTTTCCACTCACATGGTGGTAGAACATCTATGGCCCTTATAATCTTTCAGGAAAAAATCTCTTTTTAAGCAAAAACAAACACATGTCATTCCAGGTTGAGATGCTGGAGGCCTGGCCTGTTCCTGTATTGCTTCCTGAGGGACTTTAGAACTTTTGGACTGAACGATGGGTCCTTTCAGTGGCCAGTCACTGTGTGTCACCATCAGCAGTGACATTGACATTTCAGGTGCTTCCTGCTTGGGGCAATAAAGGCTATTCAAATATCAGGCCTTTATTTCTTTCCATCTCTCTATTTGAAGGTAAAAAAGTAAAGCACAAAGTGAGGAAGTGTTACACTGTGTACCAAAAAAAAGTGGATTTTTGTTTTAAAATAGAAAATGAAGGAAAGAACTCATTCCGTATTAAGAAATGATGAACACTGAGGATGCTACAGTAGCCATGGGATCCATTGAAAGTTCATTGACTTCTCTGAGCCTCTGATTTCATGCCTGACAAGAATTATATGCAGAACTCACCAGAAAACACAAGCCAGGTGTTTAAATCACGAAAGCCGCTATAGCGCTTATCTTGCTGAAGCAACCTCATAAAACCTCATAAATGTACAAAGAGATGAACGACCAGCCCCGGCTGAAGCTCAGACCAGCTGCTTCCATTCCTTCTCAAGTGTTTTTTGCTTTTGTTTTTTTTTTTTTTGTTTTTTTTGTTTTTTTTGTTTTTCGAGACAGGGTTTCTCTGTGTAGCTTTGCGCCTTTCTGGAACTCACTTGGTAGCCCAGGCTGGCCTCGAACTCACAGAGATCCGCCTGGCTCTGCCTCCCGAGTGCTGGGATTAAAGGCGTGCGCCACCACCGCCCGGCTCCTTCTCAAGTGTTGAGGGGGGGAAACAGAGAAGAGGAAGAGGAGAGGCAGGCCTGTCCAGTGGAGTGAAGGGAATTGAGCAGAAAGGAAGACAGGGAGGAGAGAAGGATGCCAAGACATGGGCATGAACAATGGAGATGCCTCTCCGCCTCCACCTCCCAGGGTCTTGGGAGTGCTGCTTGCAGCCAGCACGAGATCCATGATGTTGACAGGAGTCTATCCTCACTGGAGACCGTGCAGATACACCTTCTGTCTTTCCTGGCATACAGGACGCGTGCCCAGTGAAAGCTGGGCTGAACCTGCCTCCCGGGTTTCCTTTTGGGGTGCTTTCCCACTACACAGAGAAAGGCAGAGCTGAGGAGGAAAGGGAAGGCGAGACCTGGAACCAGCCACTTTCCCCATTGGAGGGTACCTCTGCTTTCAGAGTGGGAAGAACTTAGTCCTGTCTTCATTAAACTTTTAGGAGGAATGTGGGATCAACACTACAAATACCTCCAAATGGTGTTCCACTTGGCTTCATGAAACTGACGGCTGGGTGGAGTTTGCTTGTGCTGCTGTTGAATACAGATATCTCCTTATTACTGGGTTCTAAGACTCTGTAGGGGTTGCAGCCATAGAGTTTAAAGCTGAAATCTCTTTTTCCATCATGGTCCAGGCTGACCTCAGACCCTCACTTCTGCCTCACATCCTGGTACTGGGATCCCAGGCTCAAGTCATATGACCCAGAACTCTTGAAATGTCTGAATATGCCTATGATATAAGTACTCAGGGGCTCTTCTCCTCAGGATCACAAATATGTACATCATGGATTTTTGTTCTAAAACAAAAACCTGTCATTTCTACAATCTTGTAATTTGTATTTTCCCAACCACTGTTTGCACACATCCAGAACTGGAACTGAAAGTGTTAACAGGCCAAATGCTCCATTTCCATGGGATTTGTTGAAATCACTTATCTGTTCTCTCAATGTGCAGGTGACCTGGTGCTCCGCATCTACAAAAGCCAGGACTACCAGACACCCACCAGAAATGGTCTTTAAAATAATTACAGAAGCAACAGGAAAGTGCAATCAGAGAAGGAATGCTTTAAAGAAATTATTCAGAAAATATTATAAGCCAGTGCTCTGGAAAGATTCCAGCCCTGGTAATTGCATCTTAATACGTTAGTTATTGTATAATTGTTCAGAGATGAAAGTTTCTTCATAGTTTAAATTCAATCACAGCATGATATTTTTCTTTATTTAAATGAAGTAAATGCAGCAATTATCACAACATAAAAAAGATGCTTAGTTTTAATCTGAGGAAGAAGTGTCGCTGTGTGCTCTCAACAAAGTTCTCCTGTGCAGATGGCTTCTTTCACACAGCAGCTTCCTCTGTCTACCAACATAAAGCAGAGCCTTGGATGCATTGAAGTTCGTTTTGCACGAAGTTGGAGAAGTCTGTCTTTCAAACACAATCCACAAAGAGCAGCTTGCTGACTTCATCTCTTCTGCGACCCTGTCATTTTTTTTTATTGAAATTTTCTTGGTGTCCTTTGCCAGGTCCTCTCCCCTGCAAGCCCAGAGGAGAAGAGGAGTCGGAATAATAGACTGTATGAATTCCGAGTCGTCTTCTTCTTAGGCAGAGAATCACAGCTACCATTTCACCTTTCACCCTTTGAACAATTACCCACAGCCTTTAGAAACTCCATGGCCCTGGGCCCTGAAATCAGAGTCTAGGAGCAGAAGGGTTCTCAGAGGAGACAAAACATTTGGGATAATGACAAATGACTGGCTGTGGCCCCAGCATGGGAACACAGACTCTTGGAGCTGGCAGTGGGTACCTGGCAATCTCTGAGCCCCCTGTCACTCTGGGAAAAGCTAAACATTCCCCCACGGTGTTTAGAAATGCTATAGTAGAGACTATTTATAAATGACTAAACACAAAACCACTTAAGCCCTCAGCTCCCCTGCTGGATGGGGAAACAGAAGAAGGAATGGCCAAGCTACCGAGTCTGTCCCCAATCTCACAAGTTATAAATGTAGGGTTCCCTGAGCTGGTCTCGATGCAGCTCGCGAGCCGGTCCTGAACAAAGATGTCACGCATGCCACATCTCAGACTTCCCCTTCTGGGCTTACAGGCTCTTGTTTCCTTTATGAGGCCAATGATACCACAACATTTCCCCATTCTCCCTGTAAGAAGAACGGGGACGAGGTAGCAAATACTCTTTTTCAGTTTCTGCACAGAGACAGGAGAGGTTATCAATGATGCCATCCAATAATGGTGTCAATCAGTCCTAGCAGGGGAGGGAAGCGGGGGCTAGAGAGAGGCAGGTGGTGACATCTAGGGATTTGTGCCAACTGGGCCCTTTCAGGAAAGTGTTCTTAGATAAGCAGCGATGTGGGGAGTCGTTAGTCCTCATCCCGTAAAATCTACATTAAAAACAGTGAAACTATAGCATGTCGGTCCCAGATGAAGCCTCTGTTCAGGGACATTTTAGAATGAATGGTGTGGTGCCCATGAGTCAAGCCTGGATGATCGCTGGTCTTGTTATGGGCAAACCTGAGCTACATTTTCATTTCCTGTGCATCTGGAGATTTCAGAGCAACTAGACCTTCCTGTGGGAAACAGACACCTTCTACACCAAGGCCAGTTTGCCTTACTGGAAGCTTCCAGGCCGCAAGAGGTCATCTAACTGCTCCGTGGGATGTCTTCCCTCCAGGCATCCCTGGCCCTCCCCAGACCCCAGATAACCCTTGGTGGTCCCCAGCAGTGGCACTGCCATATAGCTCTGTAAATTAATGTTGTGCAGGGGAAGTTTTCACAGACTCCTCATCCATTACTGAATAATTCTTCATAATAAGAGCACTTCCCAAGTCAAACAAAGCCAGAGTGCCGCTCAGAGGACTGCCGCGCTGAGTGCATCAGGGTTTATTTTTCTGGTGAAAAAAATAAACTATTACTTTGATTAATAACTTTGGTGGAATGTGGGTCAAGAGCGCTGCTGAGTGCATCCTGCCAAAAGAAATTAATACTCGGTCCTCTTCAGACACGCTCAGTAGATCAGGGGCCCAAGGACTGGGTTTCAGGCCTGGCATGCATCAACATGGACATCTTAGTTTCCCAGGTGGGAGAGCCACTTTGGCTTCTGTGGTCAAGAAAATGCACAAACAGCAAAGGCTTGTTACATTTCCTTCTTAAAATCCTTTCTGTTTTTGATTCAACATCAGTTATTTAACGACTTAATGTGCTTACAATGCCTACCGATACACTGACACATTAGTGAGCACTACACTCACTAGAGAGGTCACTTGCTACCCGAACCCAGCTCTAGAGAATTCTTTCCTGACAGAGAAAGTGGCACTGAATAGAGCCCCTTGCTGCAGGCCTTCCACCTCTCCATCCTGCCTGAAGTGTGTGGGCCATCTGCAGTCCACACCTCTCCACTGAAAGCCCACACTCACTCCTTCCTACCGCTTTCCCATCAAGTGTCTGAGATTCCGAAAATGACCATTCCCACACCCTGCATCACTCATCACCACTGGGATTCATGGAAAGCTGTCTGGATGGACACCTGGCTTGGGAGATGTGATGCAACAGCATTGACTTTAAAGCATCTAGGGTTGGGTGACTTACCTGAGGAAGCGGTGACGGGTCCTGTGTCACATCCTCCAATACAGCCTTCTTTATGGTGGAGAGATGGGTTATTCTTATCTTTCACGTCCTGATTTTTTTTTTCATGGAATTTTGAGCAAAGGTTGTGATACAATGACAGAGCATGCTGGGTGTATGTCCTGGTCCAATTATTTTGTCCTTCTCCTCTCTTTCCCATCACCTTCCATAACTAGCAAGGGCCTTTGCAACTACTAAATTCATGTGGCACATTCCACCATAGCACATTCGGAAAACAGCTCAGAATCCATGGGACTGTTTTCCTCCTGTGCAAGTGCAGTGGGAGGCAGAGAAGAGCACATGGCTGGTGGGGTCACACCGGCTCCTGTCTCCTCTCTCCCATGGGATGCACATGCCTGCCCAGGTTGATGGGGTGTCTCCTCCTCCCTTGGTTTGCATTATGGAAGAATAGATGACATGATGCCTTCTACAGAATGGCTTGATTCTGGAATCTTCCATGAGTGGTCCCTGTTTTCATGCAGCCACAAATCACAAGGCCATAAGCTTTTCATTTACAGTTCCTGTCATCTCCCCAGTCAACTCCAGGGTCAAGTGTGCAATGTGAGATCAAGGGGATTTTCTTTGTATTTCTTCCCCTCATGAGGTGGTGGGAGTCATCATCCCTGGTGAGGTCTGCAGTATCTCCTGACACAGGGCAGTGAGAGGCTAGCCACTTAAATGCAAGATGCTCAGTGGCCAAATGGAAATCCCTGCCTAACACTTCCTGACAGTGGCAGATGCTGTCACGTGCAGAGTTAGGGTGAGGAGCGCAATGGGCATAGACAGTAGTTATGTGAATATATCCTAGGATTTCATATCCTGAGAAACAGACAGTATTAGGTAGGTCGCCTAGAATTATCACGGACCTTGATGCTAAAAGTGTAAGCCCCGCAGGTGCCTCTGAAAAGAACTGCACCATGAAGAAAGTATTGATTTCCCATGGTCTTCAAAGCAAACAGAAGTATTAGACTGTCTTGGCCAGCCTGCAGAGTCCACCAGGTGAAGGTGGGGCCTTGTCAAGAACAGATGAGTCTCTGCCTCCATAGCCTTTAGAGTCGGCAGGTAGGGGAGGTACTCCAGACAGACACACAGACAAGCTTGTGAACAGAGAAGAGATCAGCACTGCTGAGAGTGACACACAGTGGGCTGGAGAATGGTGTGCTGCCCTGCTATCTGTCCCTGGGAGCCTGTGTGGGCACTGCGGCTGCACCTTCTCTATGGCTCTTCTTACACATGCCTCTTAGACCCTTCCTGGGTCTTCAGCTGGTCAAAACAACACCCAAAGGGAGCACAGCCAGACTCGGGGGTCAGGATGTGTCCCAGAGGTGAGAAGCAAGAACTAGCATTGCTCCTGTGTCTAGGAAGCTCAGAAATGTTCCTCTCAAAGTCAGCAGTAGGACACGAGTCTTGCCTTCTGTGTGGTTTCTCTCAGCAGAGATCAAAAGTGAGTCTCTGTAAGTAACATGGGTGCACAGGCAGGTTTTTAAGCACGTGGTCCCAGAACTGCCTTCCACTCCCACCTCCACACTGGGACAAAGTCACAGCTGCTCCTTGATGGTCAGGATTGAGGCAGCTGCAGTGAATGTCCACTTCCAGCCACAGGGAGATGCTCTGTTTTGTCCCGACTCCATGTAAAAATTCCTGCCCTTCGGTGAATGAAATAACTTCTCTGGAAGCTTCTCTTGAAAACAAAACAAAACAAAACAAACAAACAATCAAAACCCACAGAAAGTCACAGTGCAAAGAGCAGTTAGTCATCTGAGTGCTATTTGTTAATCATATTGTACCGTGACACAGTAAGGTCAAGGCAACAAAAAATCATGGTGGGTCGAGGTTTGTATGAAGCTAATCATAGAGACTTCTGTGGAGACCTCTAGGGTCTTGGGATTACAGGTCTGTGAGCAGGGGAGGCTTTGCACAGCGGCAGGGCAAGAGGAACTAAAAGGCAGAGAAGTACTCAATTCAGGGGTACTCAAGGCTTTCCCAATTTAAAACATTATTTTGATAGAACTGTCCCACTTAGGCCTCAGGGTTCCCCAACTCCTGTTCTCTGCATCTTTTTCTGTTGTGGATATATGCATTATTACCATCTTCTGCATGATAACATATTGGTCTAAGTATGACGGCAACTCCACATAGTTAAAAGGGAGGTTTATTTTGGGGGTTAACTTACAAGCAAAGGGATATGTTACAGGGTCCAGGAGAGGTGAAGTGCAGTCCAGGGGTGTTCTCTGGAGAGCTCTGCTTGCTCTGCCATCCAACATCCAGGCTTACCAGGAACCAAGAGACCAGGACATCCGGATCTTGGGTCGTAAGGGCTTCCATCTCAGCCCCGCCTCGTAGGCATGACAGTTACTAGAAGCCTCAATAGGGGTAGTACTTCCAGGTCAAAGCTGGAACAATTACACACTACAACAACAAGTCACTGGGAGCAAGTTTAATGTCACATCCATTTAGGAGAATAATAGTAGTAGCTTTTCCCTTAGGGCCTATGACCTGTTTACCCACATGACAGTGACAGGTACAGATTTCATCTTGTGGAGTTGACCTTAAATCTGAAGAAGTGATTGGTTCGAGACTAGAGAAAGACAGTTATTAGAGAGAGGAAAAGAGAGATCAAAAGGTCAAAGGCACATTGTGGGAGACCACCCAAGACACGTGGATTTGGGCAGAAGGTGGGCCTCTTTCTGTAGCTCATGAATGTTAGCTGTCTATTTTCCTTTTTTTCCTGTTACTCTGGAATCAGATCATAGGTGCTGAGAAACAAAGAGGGTTAGTAGTGATGTTCACAGTTGGTGATCCCCTGTGGGCTCCAGGTCACAGATCTGTGGGTTGGCTTGGTGGTAAGGTAGCCAGGGTAGGTCTCAGGAAGGGCTTTACTGAAGTGAGTATGTATGCCCAGCATCTTGGAAACCTCTTCTATTATTAAGTGAAGCACAATTGTTCCAGAAGAGAA